>NC_090921.1:29450077-29731897 GCF_040938575.1 Ambystoma mexicanum | reverse complement strand
GCAATCGGCAGTGTCACTGCGGCCCCGGGGGCGGTTACATCCCAGCCCCCCCACCCCTCCAGCAAGGCAGCGTCACTGCAGCCCCGGGGGCGGTTACATCCCAGCCCCCCCACCCCTCCAGCAAGGCAGTGTCACTGCGGCCCCGGGGGCGGTTACATCCCAGCCCCCCCACAGCAAGGCAGTGTCACTGCGGCCCCGGGGGCGGTTACATCCCAGCCCCCCCACTCCACCCCAGCAAGGCAGTGTCACTGCGGCCCCGGGGGCGGTTACATCCCAGCCCCCCCCACAGCAAGGCAGTGTCACTGCGGCCCCGGGGGCGGTTACATCCCAGCCCCCCCACCCCTCCAGCAAGGCAGTGTCACTGCGGCCCCGGGGGCGGTTACATCCCATCCCCCCCCACTCCACCCCAGCAAGGCAGTGTCACTGCGGCCCCGGGGGCGGTTACATCCCAGCCCCCCCCACAGCAAGGCAGTGTCACTGCGGCCCCGGGGGCGGTTACATCCCAGCCCCCCCACCCCTCCAGCAAGGCAGCGTCACTGCAGCCCCGGGGGCGGTTACATCCCAGCCCCCCCACTCCACTCCAGCAAGGCAGTGTCACTGCGGCCCCGGGGGCGGTTACATCCCAGCCCCCCCACCCCTCCAGCAAGGCAGCATCACTGCGGCCCCGGGGGCGGTTACATCCCAGCCCCCCCACTCCACCCCAGCAAGGCAGTGTCACTGCGGCCCCGGGGGCGGTTACATCCCAGCCCCCCCCACAGCAAGGCAGTGTCACTGCGGCCCCGGGGGCGGTTACATCCCAGCCCCCCCACCCCTCCAGCAAGGCAGCGTCACTGCAGCCCCGGGGGCGGTTACATCCCAGCCCCCCACCCCTCCAGCAAGGCAGTGTCACTGCGGCCCCGGGGGCGGTTACATCCCAGCCCCCCCCCACAGCAAGGCAGTGTCACTGCGGCCCCGGGGGCGGTTACATCCCAGCCCCCCCACTCCACCCCAGCAAGGCAGTGTCACTGCGGCCCCGGGGGCGGTTACATCCCAGCCCCCCCACAGCAAGGCAGCGTCACTGCGGCTCCGGGGGCAGTTACATCCCAGCCCCCCCCCACAGCAAGGCAGTGTCACTGCGGCCCCGGGGGCGGTTACATCCCAGCCCCCCCCACAGCAAGGCAGTGTCACTGCGGCCCCGGGGGCGGTTACATCCCAGCCCCCCCCAGCAAGGCAGCGTCACTGTGGCCCCGGGGGCGGTTACATCTCAGCCCCCCCCAAGCAAGGCAGCGTCACTGCAGCCCCGGGGGCGTTTACATCCCAGCCCCCCACCCCCCAGCAAGGCAGCGTCACTGCAGCCCCGGGGGCGGTTACATCCCAGCCTCCCCCCCCCCCAGCAAGGCAGCGTCACTGCGGCCCCGGGGGCGGTTACATCCCAGCCCCCCACCCCCCAGCAAGGCAGCATCACTGCGGCCCCGGGGGCGGTTACATCCCAGCCCCCCCCACCCCCCCCGAGCAAGGCCCCGGGGGCGGTTACATCCCAGCCCCCCCCCATAGCAAGGCAGTGTCACTGCGGCCCCGGGGGCGGTTACATCCCAGCCCCCCCACCCCCCCCAGCAAGGCAGCGTCACTGCAGCCCCAGGGGCAGTTACATCCCAGCCCCCCAGCCCCCCCAGCAAGGCAGCGTCACTGCGGCCCCGGGGGCGGTTACATCCCAGCCCCCCACCCCCCCCCCAGCAAGGCAGCATCACTGCGGCCCCGGGGGCGGTTACATCCCAGCCCCCCCACCCCCCCCAGCAAGGCAGCGTCACTGCGGCCCCGGGGGCAGTTACATCCCAGCCCCCCCCCCCCACAGCAAGGCAGTGTCACTGCGGCCCCGGGGGCGGTTACATCCCAGCCCCCCCCACAGCAAGGCAGTGTCACTGCAGCCCCGGGGGCGGTTACATCCCAGCCCCCCCCACAGCAAGGCAGTGTCACTGCAGCCCCGGGGGCGGTTACATCCCAGCCCCCCCACTCCACCCCAGCAAGGCAGTGTCACTGCGGCCCCGGGGGCGGTTACATCCCAGCCCCCCCCACAGCAAGGCAGTGTCACTGCGGCCCCGGGGGCGGTTACATCCCAGCCCCCCCCACTCCACCCCAGCAAGGCAGTGTCACTGCGGCCCCGGGGGCGGTTACATCCCAGCCCCCCCACAGCAAGGCAGTGTCACTGCGGCCCCGGGGGCGGTTACATCCCAGCCCCCCCACCCCTCCAGCAAGGCAGCGTCACTGCAGCCCCGGGGGCGGTTACATCCCAGCCCCCCCACCCCTCCAGCAAGGCAGCGTCACTGCAGCCCCGGGGGCGGTTACATCCCAGCCCCCCCACAGCAAGGCAGCGTCACTGCGGCCCCGGGGGCAGTTACATCCCAGCCCCCCCCCACAGCAAGGCAGTGTCACTGCGGCCCCGGGGGCGGTTACATCCCAGCCCCCCCCCACAGCAAGGCAGTGTCACTGCGGCCCCGGGGGCGGTTACATCCCAGCCCCCCCCCAGCAAGGCAGCGTCACTGTGGCCCCGGGGGCGGTTACATCTCAGCCCCCCCCCAAGCAAGGCAGCGTCACTGCAGCCCCGGGGGCGTTTACATCCCAGCCCCCCCACCCCCCAGCAAGGCAGCGTCACTGCAGCCCCGGGGGCGGTTACATCCCAGCCTCTCCCCCCCCCCCCCCCCCCCCAGCAAGGCAGCGTCACTGCGGCCCCAGGGGCGGTTACATCCCAGCCCCCCACCCCCCAGCAAGGCAGCATCACTGCGGCCCCGGGGGCGGTTACATCCCAGCCCCCCCCACCCCCCCCCGAGCAAGGCCCCGGGGGCGGTTACATCCCAGCCCCCCCCCATAGCAAGGCAGTGTCACTGCGGCCCCGGGGGCGGTTACATCCCAGCCCCCCCCCCACAGCAAGGCAGTGTCACTGCAGCCCCGGGGGCGGTTACATCCCAGCCCCCCCCACTCCACCCCAGCAAGGCAGCGTCACTGCAGTCCTGGGGCGGTTACATACCGGCACCCCCGGGCGGGCGTGGGAGGGAGGGGGCATTGCCTATAACGTATGGGGGGGGGTGCGTGCTGCGGAGCCTTCGGGCCGGAGGCAGTGTGAAGTTTCGGGGTGTGCTCGTTATTCAGTGAGGCCGGGAGCAGGCCGCTCTTTTGGGGGGTGTTTGTTTAGGGGGGGGTGTCTTACCTCGCGCGTCCAGCACTGAAGCGTTTCTGTGAAAGGCCCCCCCTGGAATGAGCGCCGCCACAAAAGACACTTCCGCTGCTTAGATCACCGGAAACGGCAGCCAAGAAGGCGGGCACTGCTGACCACTTCCGGTTTCCGCCAGCGCTGGCAGAGACAGCACAGGGCTCGCGCACACAGGCCGGAAATGCCATCTTCCCTCAGACACTGTGCTCCTTACATTCCTTTCCGGTGTGACGGGAGGATTCACTTCCGGATCGAGAGGCTCCGGACACACACATACAATAAAGTTCTCCTACAGAGGCCAGCGCGCCACACTGTACAGAGAGCAGACAGTGTGGCGGCCTTTTCCCACTCATGCACCGGCCCGGGACGCCTGCTGCTGCTGCTGCTGCTGCTGGGAACACTGCTTTAGGTGCTGCTGGAAACACTGCTTTAGGTGCTGCTGCTGCTGCTGCTGGAAACACTGCTTTAGGAGCTGCTACTGGAAACACTGCTTTAGGTGCTGCTGCTACTGGAAACACTGCTTTAGGTGCTGCTGCTGCTGGAAACACTGCTTTAGGTGCTGCTGGAAACACTGCTTTAGGTGCTGCTGCTGCTGCGGGAAACACTGCTTTAGGAGCTGCTACTGGAAACACTGCTTTAGGTGCTGCTGCTACTGGAAACACTGCTTTAGGTGCTGCTGCTGGAAACACTGCTTTAGGTGCTGCTGCTGCTGGAAACACTGCTTTAGGAGCTGCTACTGGAAACACTGCTTTAGGAGCTGCTGCCGCTGCTGCTGGAAACACTGCTTTAAGAGCTGCTGCTGCTGCTGGAAACACTACTTTAGGAGCTGCTGCTGGTGGAAACGCTACTTTAGGAGCTGCTGCTGCTGGAAACACTACTTTAGGAACTGCTACTGGAAACACTGCTTTAGGTGCTGCTGCTACTGGAAACACTGCTTTGGGTGCTGCTGCTGCTGGAAACACTGCTTTAGGTGCTGCTGGAAACACTGCTTTAGGTGCTGCTGCTGCTGCTGGAAACACTGCTTTAGGAGCTGCTACTGGAAACACTGCTTTAGGTGCTGCTGCTGCTGCTGGAAACACTGCTTTAGGTGCTGCTGCTGGAAACACTGCTTTAGGAGCTGCTACTGGAAACACTGCTTTAGGAGCTGCTGCTGCTGCTGGAAACACTGCTTTAGGAGCTGCTGCCGCTGCTGCTGGAAACACTGCTTTAAGAGCTGCTGCTGCTGCTGGAAACACTGCTTTAGGAGCTGCTGCTGCTGCTGGAAACACTACTTTAGGAGCTGCTGCTGCTGGAAACACTACTTTAGGAGCTGCTGCTGCTGGAAACACTACTTTAGGAGCTGCTGCTGGAAACACTTCTTACCTGAATCCGTTCTTTACCGGTGTCCTTGGAGGCTGCCTTATTTCGGATGGATCGGGTTTTGAAGAAGGCGGCCCATGTCTCTGCCGAATCCAGAATGCGTTCAGTTTTCCCAGGAGTTTGAATCCAGGAGGCAAGGTAAGTTCGCTAGAACTAGAAGCCAGGAGGAAGAAGAGGGGAGGGGGGGGGTTCGAGGAAGGGATAGCGGAGTGGAAAGGAGATGAACCGGAAGCTACAGAGCACACGTCTGGTCGCTAATCGCTATAGCATTGAGACGCGCGGAGCTGCTGTCTACAAATAGAGAAGGTTATGTCCAACGCATGGAGCGAGAAGGGAATGCGTTGGACGGCCATATTGGAGGTATTAATGAGCATAAGTCCGTTGTGACAAGGACCATGAGGCCCAAAAGGGGCGCACCCTGCGATTCATAACAACTACTTTAGGAGCTGCTGCTGCTGCTGGAAACACTGTTTTAGGAGCTGCTGCTGCTGGAAACACTGTTTTAGGAGCTGCTGCTGCTGCTGGAAACACTGCTTTAGGAGCTGCTGCTGCTGCTGGAAACGCTGCTTTAGGAGCTGCTGCTGCTGCTGGAAACGCTGCTTTAGGAGCTGCTGCTGCTGCTGGAAACACTGCTTTAGGAGCTGCTACTGCTGCTGGAAACACTGCTTTAGGAGCTGCTGCTGGAAACACTGTTTTAGGAGCTGCTGCTGCTGCTGGAAACACGGCTTTAGGAGCTGCTGCTGCTGGAAACGCTGCTTTAGGAGCTGCTGCTACTGCTGCTGGAAACACTGCTTTAGGAGCTGCTGCTGCTGCTGCTGGAAACACTGCTTTAGGTGCTGCTGCTGCTGGAAACACTGCTTTAGGTGCTGCTGCTGGAAACACTGCTTTAGGAGCTGCTGCTGCTGGAAACGCTGCTTTAGGAGCTGCTACTGCTGGAAACACTGCTTTAGGAGCTGCTACTGCTGCTGGAAACACTGCTTTAGGAGCTGCTGCTGGAAACACTGCTTTAGGAGCTGCTGGAAACACTGCTTTAGGAGCTGCTGCTGCTGCTGGAAACACTGCTATAGGAGCTGCTGCTACTGCTGGAAACACTGCTTTAGGAGCTACTTTAAGAAACAATGGGAAGTGGCTTGCTTTTCCACCAGCATGGCCTCCAGGGCTGACACAGCTGCTGGTGGAATCTTTGTTAATGTTAAAGGACATTTGTACAGCACACAATCACCACCGGAGTGGTCCCCTGGCGCTCTGCGGATCTGAAGAGGAAAGAGGGTGGGGTGGGCGTGAGCTAGTAGGACTGAGTGGGAAAAGTGCAAGATAGCAGTTGTTAGGCAGAAACCTGTGCAGTTCCCTCTGGGACCACTGCAAAAGATTTAAGACTACAGGTGTTTGGCAGTAAACCCACTTGGTAGTCTGTACCACACAGATTCACTTGGTAGCTGTGGCTGAGCAGTCAGACTTCCCTCAAGAAGAGTTAGGCAGTATACAGAGTATTCACAATAGGTCAAAAGAACACAGTAGAACAAGCAAACACTGACCAGAGCTTGGTGTAAAAGAGATATAATTATTTATTTTAAACCACATCTAGTAAAACACACAGGCACTAATATTAAGCAGTTCAAAAACACGGTCACTAAAAGATATACACTCCCTCAAAAGAATATTAGACACGTCTAAAGTAAAAGCCCCACTTATTTTCAGACAGCGGTGAGCGCTTAACGCAGATGGCACTATAATAATTTGTTTTAAAAGGGAGAGAAAAGCAGAGTATAATTTGATACAGATCCCAACACTTTCACAAGAACACAACAAGAGAGGAAGGCAAAGTAAAACCGTGAAGTTTAGAGTTCAGAAGGCCGGATCCACTTTAAGAGGATCAGAACGAAATGTGTCCAAGGTCACACGGTTGAAAAGTGCACAAAAGTCTCAAAGGTTCAGAAAGAGTTGGACCAAAAGAAAGGGACCAGTTAAATGGTCAAGGCGGCCAGCCCAGTCTAGAAGGTTAAGGGATTATTATTACCTTGTAGCAATCTTTGGAAAGGGAGGCCTGGCGGACACGGTACCTTAAAGTGGTGAGAATGCAAGTCGGTGCTTCGTCCGGAGGAAGAGAGGATCTCGTCGGTGAGGAAGACAGGAGTCCGTTGCACTGCCAGGGAAGAAACCAGCCGAGGAGTTCTCAGTAAGAAGGAGAGGTCCTTTGGTTCGCGGTCCCGTGGTAAGTGGCTATCCGGTTGCCGGGGTGCTTGGCACGGGCAATTCGACCACAAGACGTCCTGGGATGTGAGAAAAAGAAGGTAAACTGGTTGTGCCCACCAGTCAGGGGAAGAAGACTCTCCAGCCGAGAGATCTTCTCTGTCGTCGGGAAGTGGTGAGTCGGTTCCGCAGGGCTCCACTTGTGGTGTCGTCGTAGCAGGTCGGCTCAGCTTCTCCCTCGTCGGATTCTCAGGCCCTGTGGCGACTTCTGAAGTTCCAGTCCCCAAAGCCCTGCTTTTATGCAGCACACCCCCATTCACTCAGCCTAGCTGTCACTCAAACATGCTAAGTGGTGAGCCGGCCACTTGGGCCAATCACACAAGAGTGCGACTTGAGTTACCAAGGTAACTCAGTCCAGGGTGCCTAAACCCCCTCTCACACGCCCTGTGGTACCCAGACAGAGTGGCACCACTTTTGGGGGCTTCTGTGGAGAAGCCCGCCAAAAAGTGGAACAAAGGGCTCGACTTGGGTTGGAGTCACAGAAGAGAACACAAACAACATTTTAGAATCGAGTTCTGGCAAAAAATCCCAACCGCCAAATTAATATTAAATAAATAAACCGGCAGTATGTTCGAGGCTATAAGAATTAAATAATTAAAGTTGGTAGCCTCGAACAATGGGAAAATCCCATAGTGATATATTCGCGGTCGAATATAAAAAGTAGTATCCACTGCCATCAGCCAAAACTCGATCGGGGGGGACGGAGACGTGCCCCCTCGACTAACAGACCCTGGGGCAATCGAATTGCCCCGACCAGTACGTCCACAATATGATGGTTTGTACTGGTTTCTGTTCATAATTTGGGACTAGTAAAGCCAATGGTGACTTTATATGCCCTGGGAGACAGTAGTCAGTCCCAGGGTATGAAGTCTATGGTGGGGTGTCACTATGACACCCCTGTGTCACTGCACTGAGGGTGCTGTGTAACACGCATAGTAAAAACACATGAGACCCTATGGATTAAAAGACCCCATAGCCCATAAAACACATTAACAGTCAAAGGAACCCCTCAAATCATGTCCAAGAGTGTGAGGAAAAGAGACTCACTCTTGGCAGGAGAAAATAACAAACTCCAGAAATCCAGCAAAGCTGCTGGGGGACTCACTAGGTTAGGAAATTCAGCCTAAACAGAGAATTCTCCCTAACAGCAGTGATGTGCCATTGGTAGCTTCAGTTCGGTTAGCACCGTTCGCAGACCTTCCGTGTGCTTCCCGGTAGGTAACCGTTATGCATACCTGCCTATTCTCTGGGATTAACCCAGAGACTCACAGTTTTTACGCTCGTCTCCGAGGAAGAGCGTAGAGTCTCAGAGATTTGGGAGACTACAGATGGCCCACCGCAAGACACTTCTGTACTGTCGGAAAGGAAAGCTGCAGATCATATTTCTGGTCCATTTCCAGACTTGCTAATGGAGCTCATTTTTATTAGTCACCCCCCCCCCCCACTGCACTGAACATTATCAATAACAAAAGGGCACCTTCTACGACTCAAAAGGTAGCGCAGGGGCCACACCACTAGGGCAAGTACCTGGGCCATTATACAAAATATTCAACCACATAACAGTCTAATTGCAAAAACGAACAAAGACACCCACAGCTCTCAGGGTGGGTCTGGCTCCCTAACGGAATGTTTGGGCTCTCCAAAGGGTGTTAATGAAGGCAAGAGCGGCAAATGGAAGAACGTCTCTGCACAATAATGAAGGCCAAACAACTCGAAAGAAAACTGCAGCAATTCTATTTACAAAACACAATATTGCCTGTTTACGGCTTCCTCAGTTGCTTAGTCTTAACTTCACAATCATTTCAATCAGCCTTGCAGATTCTGCCTAATTTATAAAACAAACTAGATTACCAGTCTCCGCTTGCAAAAAGGTGGGCGAGGTCTCGGGAAAAGGGGGCAGGGATGCGATGACATCATCCTCCAGGTTTTCTATGCCAAATGTAGGCAGGTATGACGACATGTTCTGTTGTTGGAGGCTATGTGTGATTTATTTTGTATTTGCAGTGTAGTGAAGTTTGTGCGGTTTGCTGTGGTTTACAGGTGTGGTTGGTTAGCGTTTGAGAGGTGTATGCAGGAAGGTGAGCTTTTTAGTCAGTTGATTAGTGGCATCAATCTAGATGTGATGCATGCTAATTTCCAAATTCTTACTAGATGTGTGGTGCGTGAAATAACTCCACATTTCTAAATGTGGCACTGGCCAACACTCGAAATCCTATATGGATGGCATGCAAGCTAACCTTCAACAATTCTATATAAATGCGACACTGGCTAATATTCATACTTCTGTCTGGATGCGACACAATCTAATATTCACAATTCTATCTGAATGTGGCATCGGCTAGTATTCACAATTCTGTCTCGATGTGACGCAAGATAATATTCACAGTTCTGTTTGAATGTGGCATTGGCTAGTATTCACAATCTTGTCTAGATATGAAACAAGCTAATATTCACACTTCTATCTGAGTGTGGCCGTGGCTAGTATTCACAGTCCTGTCTAGATGCGATGCAAGCTAAGATTCACAGTTCTAGCTGAATGGAGCATTGGCTAGTATTCACAGTTTTATCTGAATGTGGCATTGGCTATTATTCACAATCCTGTCTAGGTGCGGCGCAAGCTAATATTCACAGTTCTATCTGAATGTGGCATTGGCTATTATTCACAATCCTGTCTAGGTGCGGCGCAAGCTAATATTCACAGTTCTATCTGAATGTGGCATTGGCTAGTATTCGCAATCCTGTCTAGGTGCGGCGCAAGCTAATATTCAGTTCTATCTGAATGTGGCATTGGCTAGTATTCACAATCCTGTCTAGGTGCGGTGCAAGCTAATATTCACAGTTCTATCTGAATGTGGCATTGGCTAGTATTCACAATCCTGTCTAGGTGCGGCGCAAGCTAATATTGACAGTTCTATCTGAATGCGGCACTGGCTAATAGTTGTATTTGGAGTGGCTAGTACAGTTAGAGTACAGTTAGAGTACAGTTCATCTAGAAGTGAGATATGGCTAGGCAATACAGTTGATAGATTAGTGGATATATTTATGTGGTTAACAGTTGCCAAAAGGAGAGTGATACATCATGCAGGTTTTAGTCTAATGGGCGGTGGGGAAGAAAAGATATGCAAGAAGTTGACCAGTTTTGTGGGGCGTAGTGATTGCTGTGCCCCCCTGTCCATACCCCACTTACTTTGTAGCTGCTGGTTGATGGCTGCCTGCTTCCTACGTCCCTTGCTGACACCTGCATGCACAATCTGGAGCTGTTTCTATTGGAGCTGCTCTTTTCCTGGGGGCCTTTTGCCCCAGGCTGCCTGGGCAAGAGGGCTGCCCTCGATGGTGATTCTTAAGTAGTGCTGAAAGGCCAATCAGGGTTTAGGACAATCAAGGCCGGATGGGGGGTGGAGGCCGGAGGGAAAGGTGAGCAGGAAGGCAGCCTACAAAGAGAGCGGGAGGTGGCGAAGAAATCGCTTGGTGCGCAAAAAACTATTTAAAACATCAAGGTGGGCTCTAATTTTAACAGAAATATGGGGATGCTGTCCTCACCTTGCCTCGCTGCATGATGGAAAGTGGAGCGGCAGGTTGCAACAGAGTTAATTCTTTATTAGAACTCTGTGCTCCAGACTTAAGATGGGAATATTTCCAGTTCCATTCCTGGACTGGATTTATGTATTTTTATAACAGTGCTTTCCTTCCTATGAGAGGCTCCATATGTGAAAGGGCTCTGAATGTGGATATGCGTCCGCTCTGTGCACTATATTGTAGAAGGGCATCTAATATCCTGCTTTTAGGGGGGTGCCCAACAAGAGGTGTCTTTTATCTTGTACCCAGGCTCCAGACCCATCCAAAGATACAAGAATAGGTGGAGAGCATTTGATTTTATCTAATGGAGCAAGCTTAGCTCCCGACATACTGGGCCATCATATATGAGGCCCAGTATGTCGGGAGCTAAGCTTGCTCCATTAGATAAAATCAAATGCTCTCCACCTATTCTTGTATTGCGGAATGGGTTTAATGGCGCCGCTAATGGTGGTGGCGCCATTAAAACCATTCCGCAATATTACGAGGTCCCCTCGCGGGACCCACTCTGGACGTCTGGTTTTACCAGACATCCCGAGCGGGTCCCGCGAGGGGACCAGGGAGCTAACAACCTCCCGCACCCATTCCCATTGAGCCCTATTGGGGCTCAAATGGGAATGGGGAAGGACCGGGCCCGGGTTCCCTGTAGGAGGAATTACTGGGCCCTCCAAACTCGGAATGGCCCGGTAATTCCCCATTCAGGGAACCCGGACCCGATTTTGGAGGCAGCCATAAGGCCAATAACGCCATGGCTACCTCCAAAGTCGTAATGAGGCCCACTGTTTTTTTGTGATCCAGTCCCTTGTTCTTACACATCACTCTGGCCTGAATGTCACCTCTTTTCCTCTTCAGATCCTTGTTTATTCACAATCTCGCCTCTGATGGTGACATTCATGTAGCTTCACTGCCCTCTAGTGGTCACTGGCATCTGCGTGCAATAATATCTGACTAGTAATCAATTATGTGTTTAGTAAAGCAAGGAGTTTTAGGGCCTACTAAAGAATTTAATTAAAGGCAGAAGTGGGAGTGGAGCAAACATTGGGGGATAAAGTGGGGCTTTGTTTGCCACAGTGTAGGGAATTAGTTCATTGGTCACCTATTTATTGCTATGTTTTTATTTGGGATCTTTGGCTAGGGAAATGTCAGACCTAGCACTACACTAGGTATACTATGTTTTTATATCGACCATACTGGATAGAGTAGACTTCACCACATATCACAAAATGAACAGGCCACACAATAATAAAACACACATAGGATTTCACTATTATGCCCCCAGGCACATTGTATTAATTCCACAAACCAGAAAAAAACATGATGTGAAATATATCAGCATTACATGCTCATCGAACACATGCAGGAACAGGACGAAAGAAAGAAATATAGCTTGGCAAAAACACAGCTTTCATAATTTGTCACTGCAAATATATTCACAGTTATATTGCCATACATTTCCTTAACATCCCCTCAGCAAGACAATGATTTCTCTTTCGCCTTCATTGAAACTAGTAATCCTTAGCAAACTTGGCAGAAAAAATGCATACTTTGTATGCAACCTTGAGAGTATAACCAACAACTTGAGCACTCCCGCTAAACACCCCTTTTCCCAACGAATGATCACTTGCGCACTGGCCAACACATTTGTCCCTAGGTACCTAAGAACAAATTAGTTGTTGCCCTCCTCCATCTAATTTGACACTTCAATAATTAGACTTTGAGGTCACTAAATAATTATTTCTTTACCTCTTCCTTTTTTTTTACTTACACTCACCAAGAATTTGGTGCCTGATGATTCTGCCTGAGCTAGTGAACACTCTCATTTAAATTTTGGCTGCCCTCTCTAACTCTCATGGTCTGTCTCCAGGAGTACAACAAGCTCTCATCTAGCACCCGTCTCCCTCCTCTGCAGTGAGCACAGCCAGACCCAGATCAGCCAGCACTTGATCCGATCTCCTTCATTTTCCTTTTTCTCCTTCCTCTCGTCTCACTATTTTCGCTCCTTCTGTATCCAATCCCCTTTTTACTCCTTCCCCCAGCTTTTAAGATCTCTATCCCTCAACTCCCCTCTGCCTATATCTTCATAAAAATCAAATCCTTTACTGTTTTTCCACCCATTTTCAAGCATTCTATCGTGATATCATGAATAAACCTTCACTTTTTGGCCAACAATCAGGTATCTTTCCAACCTTTTCCGGCCTTTTCTACAATGACCTTTGTACAGCACTCTTGTTCACCATGCCATCAAGTCTGGATTAAATGTGAAACATAGCATCCTCCCAGCTCCCTGGCTTTCCTGTTTGACCAAAGAAATTGTTCTTTTCCAGCGCACATTCTGACGCCTCATTGTACTCTGAATCTAACATCTGCAAAGCACACTGCAGTTCAGCTATACTTTTCATATTTATTTCCTAGGCCCATATTGCAGTGTGAATTCATGCACTTACAGCCTGCAGCATGGGCTATGGCCTAACCAAACTCACCCTGACCCCAGTCTTCCCTCTCTTGCTTTGTTATATTCAGGAGGCTGATGTCTTTGATGTATCCCTCTTGTGCTTGTGGTAACGGATTGTCCAAGCTGTACAGCTCAGTGTAGTATTTGAAAAACTCTCTTTTAATGTCTCCTAGAGAGTAACCTGTCTGATTTGTTTGTTTTTATATAGTACATCTGTTTGAGGGTTAATAAGGCACATTCCATCACCCTGGTATGTAGTCTAGTTGGCCCCTTATTGACCTATATTCCCTCCTTGTCTCCTCACTCGCTCCTGCTCCCATTCGGGACATAATCTCTTTAAGCTTCCCCTCCAAATTTGTTTCTCCCCCGTGAAAAACCCTTTGCCTCCCCCGTGAGCCCCGTCACCTTCCCATATCCCTCCCTCCCTACAGGTCTCATTTCTCTGTCTCTTCATGCCTTGATGTCCATAATTCCCCCCTTATTGTTACCTTAAATGCATCCCATCTCATCTGCAGCAATGTTTCTGCTATTTTATTATCTTTAAAAAAAATCACTATCCCTTCCGTGATCGCATGTCTCAGGTTTTCATCCTTGAATAGGAACGCAGGGCATTGCCATTTCCATGGGCCTGGGGGGCCTGGGTTTCTTTTAATTGTTAGTGTGATGGGGACATGGCCCGACAATATTATTGTACCCACAATCATCTCTGTAATCTGACCCAGAAGACCCCCTGATGTCCACACATAGTCTATCCTGGAATGTTAGCGATGGGCATGTGAATAGAAAGTGTAGCCATCCGTATCTCCCTCGATTTCCCTCCAAATGTCAACCAATGCTAGGTTTTGGATATTGTCCTTGAGCTCCCCAGAGGGTTTCCCTTGTGTGGTTATGCCCCTTTTACTCCTATCCCTTGCAGGGTCCCACGCCATGTTAAAGTCCCCCGTTAGAATGATGGGGGCCTTCGCGAATCTCTCCAGTCTGTATAACTGTGTCCTGTCCTGTATTGGGAGTGTATATCGTGGCTACCACAGACCCTGCCCCCTTCCCCTTTAGGGTCATCGCTAGGTATCTCTCTTATATTCTAATATAATGTCAATGGCACATACATCAATGCATTGTATTACATCTGAAGCAAGAGCAAACATACAACATACTGAGATGAGGAGGCCCTGCTTAAATGAAAGATGAAAGCACAATCAGCTTTCTAGTTTTTTTCTTGTGACTCAAGGTGTACGGCCAATAAAAACAGAAGGACTGAACCAAAAAATGGTGGTTGGAGCAGTTATGATATGATATGGCATTTATAACGTGCCTATACACAAGTGTTTCAGTAGTTGGCGAAGTAACTATTGTGGCAGTGGTAGCAACACAGAGGAGCAGAAGAATAGTGGTGGCCACCGTGGTTGGGATGCCAACAACACTTATTACGATCGGAGGAGGAGGAGGAGGAAACTGAACCCCATAGAGCGAAATCGAGCACTGCCATTCAGAGTGCAAATTCCGTACCAGCTGGGTAGTTGGAGGTCGGGTCCATCAGGTGGCACTTATCTCGAATTGCAGGGTAGGCAGACCGCCGAAGAACAAAGAGGGAAAAACCGTCCTGTCATAAGGCCACAGGGGCGAGAGCGATATAAAACTGTACAAATCACCGGACGTTTTGGTGAGCGACACGAAGACCCATCACTACGGGACCTCATGGGCAGTTGGAGACAGGATTCCACCGTTCACTGTCCCCAGCTGAATCGCAGCCGCAGGCTCCCAAGAAGCCAAGCAGAAACAAGAAGCACCCTGGAAACACGCCCCAGAGAACCCGGTAGCCTACCCGAATAAACCGAAGTAAAGGTATTGGCCGCGGGTGGGTAAAGAACAAAAATACTAAGTCTGTAATAAAGCAGGCTTTGGTTATCACGTTGCACAAAATACAAGCTGGCAAGGGTGAAACGTCAGCCCACAACACATGACTAGTAAATGTGAAGCAACACCTAATAAGTAGTTGGTGGTTTTGAATAAAGAAGTAACCCAATCCATCGGAGAAATAAGAAAAGTAGGAATTAGCAGGCATATTTAAATTGCCTGTGCCTGGTTACTGATTCCTCCTCGTCCAGTGGTAGGAGAACACAAAATTGTCAATCCTTCTCAGGAGAACAGTTAAAGTCAGTCAAAACATTGTTTAGATAATTGTTCACCTTTAACAATCCAAGGTAAGACCGGGGGAAGTGGATTGCCCCCTCCAGCATTCAAAGCCACTTTATAAGGCAGAAGATTTCTTCCCAAATAGTGGGTGGCCTAACACGCATTACTTGTAATGTTTAATTTGGGGAACATTTTTACTGTTTATGCATTCATCTTTCTACAGTGGAATTAAATGCAACAGTATTAAAGTTTTATTTATCGGATATTCGCTATAGTCTTTGGCAGGAAAGACCAGGGATGAGGATTGTCCCTTTGGCAATTAATGAAGTGCATTGAACTCTGAGTTAGCTATTAAAGCGGTACCTTATAGGATAACAGCAGGCTGAAAGGAAAGCAGTCAAGTACACTTATTTTCCCATGTGGTAAGTTTTTGCAGCATTTAAAGTGTGAGGGTCAGAATAGGTTTAGGGCACAGGACGGTGAACTTTAGTTTGGACAACCTGCATATGACAGGTCCACTAGCTAGTTTTAGTGAGGCTGGGAAAACCTGTTTAGAGGGAGGTTAGTAAGGCTTTTTTCCCACCCCTTCTATTATTTAAATAAAAGAGCATTGGCAAAAACCAACTCTGTGTCTGCTTACTTTGACCCCTCACGGCGGTCACTACTTATTCTGAGTATGAGTATGTAACCTCCACTGTGCATTCAGGCTTGTCAAGGTGGCAGAGAAGAGAGGTCAGGAGATCTGATGGGAAAAACCCTGTCCAGCATACTGCGCTGCTCTCCAGACTAAGGGAAGCGCTAACCCTGTCTACAGAGGTAGAAATAGATAAGTGCGCTGCGGGTACTAATCGCACTAACTTAACAGCACTTGGAAATGATACTGCGGACAGGGCGGCAAAAAAGGCAGCACATTTGCCATTTACACATTCCCGGAAATGGAAATCGTGTCCCAGCAGGTACTGTTGTCAGCTCCATACACTGCAGTCCGGTGCTCTAAATCATAGGAATGCTAAAGAGGAACAGGAGCTTTAGGTGAAAAGAGGATGTGCCCTCCCACCCACAGAATTCCTGTGGAGACAGGAGCTGATGGGGAACTTACTAATGCCTGTAGAACTGCGTCTTGTGGCTCTAGAGAAACTACATTACCTGTCACACACTTCTGGATGCCAAATCGCAGCAGAGCTCCACGAGGAATGGTTTATATCAAACCTCCAATAAGAGTTAAGTAGATTTTTAGGAAATTCAATCCTGGAACAGCATGAGGTCAGTAAGGGGAGTTTTCCTGAGGCCCGCTGATCCATTTAGTGAACTCCACATCGACTTTGTTAAATATGTTTGTGAGATGCAATAACTACATATGTCATAGTTTGTCCAATCTCCCAGTGGCTTGAGGTTGGTCTTTGCATACATCCTGATGCTAAGTCTGCAGCAATGTTTCTGGTGAGGGA
Source organism: Ambystoma mexicanum (assembly GCF_040938575.1). Taxonomy (NCBI): domain Eukaryota; kingdom Metazoa; phylum Chordata; class Amphibia; order Caudata; family Ambystomatidae; genus Ambystoma; species Ambystoma mexicanum. The sequence goes on along the minus strand of NC_090921.1, from coordinate 29,715,498 downwards.
GGTATTTTCACGATGGGGAATTTGTGAGGTCTTGAGATCCGACAATGGAACCCACTTTTTTAATGCCGTGTTCTCAGAAATCACTTTAAGCTTGGGAATCAAGCACAGGTTATGCTCAGTATACCACCCACAGGCCAACAGAAGTGTGGAACCATTAAATGAAGTTCTTAAGGTCCAGTTAGCAAAAATGTGTAGTGATTTAACCATGGTTACACTGTCTTCCTTTGGTTTTATTTTATTTGAGGAATCAGCCAGGGAAAGAGCACCAGCTCAGCCCTCACAAGATCATGACTGAGCGTAGGTTACACACACCACTCTCCCCTGCACACACAGCATCAGATGCACATAAGGCTGCAGAGGCACTGGGTGAGGAGTTTAGGGAGTACCTTAGGGCTTTAACCAAAAATGTCAGAATTATATCTTCACAGGTTGTGTCTTCTCACCAACAGCCTTCATGAGGAAGCGGCAAAGAATCTGACGATCTGCAAAAGCAACTACTGCTTCCCGGGGACTGGATATTTATCCAAACCAAACCTTCGTGCAACACTGGAAGGAGCAGTGTGTCCATGGGCCGCACCATGTGATATTCGTAACTCCCAACTGCTGTGAAGGTGGAGTGCTATACGAGTTGGGTCCTGTGATGCTGGAAATGCGTCGGAGGGACAGGGCCTCTGTATCCTTGTCCTTTACTGCCTTTTTATCGTGTGTTCTGTCGTGTTTTCTGTGCAGGAGTTCATGTGGGACTCCTGGCGGTGCAGCTCTCTCTCTTTTGGTTTGGTGAACATACCCATGGGATACCCTTACGGCACCCAGTGACTGTATGTGGGGGGTACGCCCTGTGGGTGGGACCTGGGGGAATAGAGTGTGTGACCAATATGCACTTCTTGTTGTGGCTGTATGGTTTCTGGTATGAGAGACAAAGACTGAGACAGCCCTGCCCGAAACTGGCCTGAATGCAGTGTGTAGTGTTGAATGCCTGGGTACTTGTCCCAATCCACATTCCTTGTTGTGAGTGTCTGAGAGGGAGGAGGATGGCCTGAATGCACTGTGTGCCCTATTTGGCTGACTGACTGCATGAATGCCCTTTTACAGATTGGCTGCTGCGTGTGACCCAGCAGTGTGGATGAGAGACAGGATAGTATATCTGGGGACCTCTCACCACTGGAAATTGTTCAGAAGCTGTGTCTACACTTGAAGAGTAACTGGAACTGCTGATCCTCGATGCACAGCTGGAAGAAGAAGACTTACTGTTGCATTTGCTTTGGCCTGATCTGAAATCTGCCGAATTTGTCAAAGACTGATCCGAGAGAGGACATGGTAAGGCGCCCTCTTCCCGTGCTCCGAGGGCCCATCGAGCACCGCTAACCTTCGCCGAAGCTCCCGGGAAGTCAGAACCTCGAAAAGCTGCCGAACCGAGACGGGACTGCCGAGGAGAACGAAGCAAAGCACCCGGACTTCGCCGCGGTTGAAGTCTATTGCCGTCGACCAGGGTTTGCAGGTTTGTGTAACCGCTGGAGGCCCGTCGAAGTTGTGTTGCCCAGCTGTGGGGACCACTTGACGCTGTGCCATCGACGACGGGAGCCGCCCGCTCCTTTGCCTAGGATCATTTGAATCGAAGGACTGCCTTGTCCGCAACATCGACCGCTTTGTCCCGCCAGAGAAAGTCGAGGACGACTAACGCGCAGAGGAGAATCCGCCGGTGGGTTTCCCGCCACCTGAAGGTCACAAAGACTTCGACGACTCGACGCCCTTGCTGGGCCACAGTCCTTCTGAAACTGTTTGCGGTTCTGAACAATCAATCACCGAGGTGCCCCGCACACCTCATCCTCGCAGGACGTCGCTGACGAGCACCACCTGGATCGACGCAGTGGTCTCGGCACCCTTGAACTTCTCATCGACGCCAAGTTCACCATCTTCGACGCCTCTCGACGATCCGTGGCTCCTGCTTTAAAGGGAGTCACTCAAGAAGGATCCTTCGACGCGTCTTCGAAGAACTCTACTCCACCAGGTACATTGGGGGGTTAAAACATTATAGGAGGAAATAAGACTATTGAACAATATATGGACTGGGCTTGTGCTATATATATTTATTTTACAGGTCGCCCAGGTGGGGGGGGGGATCTCCACACAGAACTGTGTCTATCAGTAGGGGGCCAGTATTCTGCCTATTGCTTCAACCACCTTGCTTTCCTTCCTATCTCTATTGCTGGTTTCCTCGTTATTGATCTGTGTGACATTTTAACCGTACAGTTGATGCACTTTAATGAGATTTGATAACATTGGTTGTACCACTTTAGAATTGTATATATTTATCATTGTTGATCCCCGAGTACAAAGTGCGTTATTGTGATCGTGTACATACCTTTGAATATTAATTATATAAAGACTGTGTTTTCAGTAACACAGTGTGCAGACATTCCTTTGTGAGGGTTCAGGGACTACACTGTACTTAAGAACCAGCCTGTATTACCTCCTGAGAAGCTAGGCCTTGATTGCTCGTCCATTGCTACCTTATAGAGAATCTTGAATGGGGTCCTCTGTGCCTCTCCTCTACCATAAAGAGAACGGAAGTACAGGCACCCCCACCGGTATCTTTACAGGTCCATATCAGCGACGTACGAAGGGATACCGCTACTCCTCCACCGGCACAGGAGCAGACACAAAGTTAAGAATGCTCTAAGGATTCACAGTTTATTTCAGTGGAAAATGGGGGATGCCTCTAAAAACTAGGAATCAATATGTTTTGTCATCATGTTCAAAGATGGCCGACAGTATGGATGTGAATGGTTTACATTTATCAAGAATCATAAAATGTGATGACATATTAGTGAAGTCATTGAAGTAATGTTGATGCTGATTTCCTGAACAGTGAGGATGATGAAAATGTAGACCGCTTAGTAGATGCACATGGTTTTGCAGCAGATAATGTATGGTATAGTTACATGAGGAGAGTTGGGAGAGAGAGATCTGTAGGATTTTGCTACATCTGGTCTCTCATTCCCCCTGCTTCTGGCGTCCCTAGGATGTTTATCCTGGATGAAGCAGAGTTAGCAGACAAACTTGTCAAGTGCACCTAGCTTTGTACAGGGTCCGAGGCAGTTCCATGGGAAATCATTCACAGCATCTTTTTTACCCGTTGACAAAGAATGTTCAGCTACAAAACGTAAAGAGCAAAAGAATGTCAGGTGTACGTAAAGAGTCCAAAAGGGGCTATTATCACCAATAACCGATGGGAGCTATGAGAAACCTGAGGCGTTTTTCCCAGGTTTTTCCTGGGGATCCTTTGTTCAGGTGGCCAGGGGAGGGCCATCGCCCTTGGATACCAAACCTGGGGGCGGACGAGCGAGGGAGGATTACCTGGGCAGGGGGAGACTGCGAGAAGAGCCCCTTTGGGCGAGACGCGGTACTCCCCATTTTTCTGATGCACCCCTACCCGATACCCCAGCAGCCTTTATGGGATATTGCCACCAAAATCCATTCCCCCAGTACCTTCCCTTATGGAAAAGAAGGAGAAAACAACAGGGGAACTCAAGATTATCTCTAAACCCCAATACACATTTTTCCTCTCCACAACACTACAACTCCCATAATCCCCTTCTTCTCTTAGAATATCAAGGGGGATGTAAACCAACACCCAGGGGATATCTCCTATCCAGTCCCCTATTGAAATCCACAAGGACTGGGACAAGGAAATGGCAGATGCGAGTCATGAGGATTACCCATAGGAATCAATGGGCAATGGATTCCTATCAGCAGTCTCCATGTTGTCCCGATAATGAGGTCAGGCAGAGAGGGACAACTACTCACACCTGACTCCAATCAACTCTAGCTGGGAGTATAAAAGCAGCAGCCAAAATCAGCATTGTGAGTGAGTCGGGGATGCTGGAAGGTGCCGGAGAGAAGGAAAGAAAGGAGAAAGCCCTAGTGAGCTGCAGAGACCCTGGGAGACCTGGAAGAGGTGAAGAAAACCACCCAAACACTGGCCCTGCTACCAGAGAGGAGAATGCAGTGTGGAGGAGGAAACTGTACCTCCAGAAGGCAAGACCAGGGGCAGATCGGGTTGCCTGGCAGTACCAACAGTTAAACTCCTCCCCTGGGCCAGGCAGGCAACCCAGGCCTCTGAGGGGCAGAGCAAGAGACCCTGACCTCCCAATGACAGACAATGCCATTTCGGGGGAGCAACGAAGTGGGGTGAAAGTGCCAAAACCTTTTTGTTGAAATTGTGAACTTTGGAAGGCGGCACAAGCCCAGCAGAGGAAAGCTTTCTTACTGAAAGGGGTCTGAATCTGGCCAAGGGAGACCCTTGAGGAACATTGACTGTGCTGCAAAAGAGAAGACTCGAACCCGGCTGAGGGAGAACGAGGAACATTAAGAAGGGTTTGAGCCCAGAAGAGGGAGACCCAGTAGTGAACAAAAAGACGCAAACAAAGCCTTCAATACAGCCAGTGAGTCAAAGCAAACTGTGTGAAACCGGACCGTGTCAAAAGAAGGTTGTGAGCGGCGAAAGTGTGAAGAGACATCCCTTGAACTGTACATAAAGAACTGTTAACACAGCAGGGGAAAGGTCAGATCCAGGGGGGTCTTGCGCCACATGGGTGATTACTCGGAAGACTCTGGCTGATTCCCCCTATTGTAGAAACTACTGATACCAGAAGGCATTAGGAGAGCCGCAAGGAAAAGGTCAAAGTGGTCATATAGGGGTTGAGTAAAACACCCTGCACAGTCGAAAGTCTTTGGCCGGCAAGTAATTGGAAAGCTGAGGGAAATAAATACTGTATTGTGAGAAAGTAGAAGGAACTGTGTGAATGTCAAACGTAAACCTGGCCGAGGGATGCCTGCAGAACAGGGTGAAGCAGGATGCCCCAATGAACATTGTGGTGACAAGAGTGAACCCGACGGAGGAAGGTCCGCAGTCGATTGTTTAAAGAGACATTGAGACTTGTGAATGCACCAGGTGAAATCTTTGGAATATAAGCCGTAGTGAACCCGATGGAGGGAGGCAGCCATTCAAGAGGGGTCTGAGCCCGGAAGAGGGGGATCCAGAGGTGAAATACGGAAAGGAACTTTTTGTTTTGTTATTTTGAACATATCAGGTCCTCCTGGTAGAAAAGAGACTTAACCACCGAAGGTCCTGATTTCAGTGGAATGGCACTGTAGCCTCATGCTGGAAAAGCCTGAGAGTGTGCTGTGCTCAGGAGTCCCACCTTGTCCTGTGCTAAAAAAGTGGGGAAGGGAGACCCCTTGCTAGAACATCCTGATTTATCATTTGTGAACACTTCTTTCTTTTCATGTGACCACTATCCCACACTCTTTTTGTAACTTAGTTGTAAGGATAGGCAATGTTTTCTTTTTTTAGTATAGGTCCTTTTATTTGACAAGATGGCCCTAGGACTGCCTTATTATTATTTGATGGTCGTAGCTTGCTCCCATCTTAGATTTAGATTAGGCTTTTATCTCACCCACTTTAAGTTAATAAACGCTCTTGAACTGTGATCACCTGTGTCTGTTGTCTTATTACTGTTGCCACCATGAGTCCCTTACCGAGCAAGGGGTGAAGAGTCGCAGAGCTGTGGGGATTTTTTAAAATTTATTTGCATTTATAAAGCGCACAGAGCTGCCCTGAGGCATCGTGGTGCTGTTACAGGAGGCTTGAGCTTAACATACAAAGGCTTGAGCTTAACATAGGTAGGATGAAACAGTAGGTAGCATTAGTAAAGTGACAGGTGGTAAGGGACCGAGTGGTCCAAGCGTTTATGCTTGCTGTGGTTACAGTGCAAGCTTAACTGTACATGTTGGTTAGAGACAATTAGCAGAATAGAACGGTTTTTAGGTTTTTGCGAAAGGAGGTGTATGTTTTTTCATTCCTTAGTGATGTTGGCAGGGCATTCCAATTTTTGGGATGAAGGGATTCTCAGAAGAAGGGGTGGCACGTGCAAACTAAGCATGTGAAAATGTGTGGCAGAAATATTTACATCTGACATGGCTCAGGGAGCCAGAAAAACCTGTTACGCTACAGATGCATACTCATTTTCTTCTGTGTTTTAAGGGCGATGGTACAGTGCCTGTTGGCACAAATGGGAACTGCAGCCGCACACTTCGCCAACTTGGCCGTAAGTACCGCTATGCTTCTAGACATTTTATGGACTTGCAGATCGTACGCCTACAGGCAGTTGCCTCCAGCTGGGCGCGGTTTGTGCAGTTTCACCACGTTACATGTGACTGTCCTTGTTATTCCTGAAGAACATTTGATCCTTGCCTGCCTGATGCTCAGTGCCACATACATGTTCCCTTTGTCCCGTGCCCCTTGTGTCCCCTGTATCATCATACATCGACACTTCAATGACTCTGTCAGATCATGGAAAGGAGGGACTATTGCGATGGACCAAGAGGCTCAAATACCTCTTGGCGGTATCATCAAAAGTTTTGATGGACATTCCTGAACAGTATCGGTTGTTTAGTTGCACAGGAAATGTCTTCTCTTCCCTCCTGGCACCTAGCGTCTACATTGCAGCAAATGTCAAGTAGCTCCAGGTGACACTGTACAAACCTTTACTATTTTTCAATTCTTCAGAATCAGCTTTCAGTGCCATAAAGGAAGAACTGCGGGCCCTGAGACTCATAGTCTTACAGGACAGGTATATCCTTGACCTTCGAACAGCTATGGAGGGAAGGGTCTGCCAGAAGATAGGGAGCATGTGTTTCCTGTTTGTGCCTCTTAATGATTCAGAGAATGGGTCCTTGACTCATACTATTGCCACCTTGCACAAGCTCAGAGTGATTATGGAGAACGAGTCAGGAATAACAAATGGCCCTTGGTTGGACTTTCTTTTTTCTTGGGTACCGTCCTGGAGGAGACCTGTTAAGCTGTAAATATCCTAATGCCAATTATTGCCCTTTTCATTGTTACCTTATGATGTTGTTCTTGGGGAAAATGACAGCTGAGAGACAGGCCCCCACCCCCCTCTGATTTTGGGTCAGGAACTTCAGTTTGCCAGGAAAATTAAAAATCTTGGTTGTATATGGCAAGGGAACCTGGGCTGTGAAGCACAGGTAGGGGCCAAGGTTAAGGCAGTATAATATTCATTGTGGATGCTGCGGAATGTCTGCCTGTTTATTCCAGTCGGAGATCATGCAGTGGGGGCAATGGCCAACACACACCTTGATTACTGCAATAGTCTGATGGCAGGGATTCAGCAAAGCAAGCTACCAGACTTCAGAAGGCCCAGAACACGGCAATCAGTTTGATTTTATGTCTGAGGAAGAGGGACCATGTATCTGTCCTGCGTAGATCCCTTCATTGGTTAATGGTGGACGATCAAATTAAGTTCAAAGTGACCTGCCTGATGTATAAGTGCCTCAATGGGCTAGCCCCAGATTATCTTACTGCAAAGATTCTTTTGTATCACCCAAGTAGAGATTTACGCTCTGGAGACAAACTACTGGTTAGCGTACCACGCTCCAAATTGGTCTCCACAGGGGACAGGATATTTGGAGTGTTTGGTCCTAAATTGTGGAACCAGCTTCCATTGGAAAGTAGAGCATGTCAGTCCTTGGGATTGTTTAGAAAGATGTTAAAAACCTACTTGTTTAGATAGGCAGCCTCAATCACTGACCACTCACACTGTTCATCTACCGCTAATATTTGCCCAGGTACCGAAAGCAGCTGCCATGATGACTGTGACCCTCTCCAAAGTTGTAAGCGCTACCATTTCAAATCACATGGGAAGCCATCTTGTGTCCTCCACCAATTTGGGATAGTTTTGTGGAGCAGCGGGTAGATTGCGGAAATGGTGTTGGGACGAGATTGGGTTGTTCAGCGGAGGAGTATGCCCATACTGGGACCAATGTGAGAGATGATTGTAGGGTTTTTGCCAGAGATGGTTTTAAGGAACAAGAATTTGGTTTATTAAAGTATTAGCTAAAGGGGGGAATGTTGGGGTGGTCAGGAAAGGTCCCACTGAGAAAGAGGGGTTCATGTTGTGCGCGCCATATTTGTGACTGAGGGTGCGTCAAATTTGGCACGATGTTGCAATATTATATGCATCCAACATAGTTAATGTGAATGGGATGTGTTACTTTAAAGGGTTACTTTGTTTTCAAGTTGATGAATATTAGATTTGCACGCACGCAGCAAGATAAATGTCAAAATTGCCAATGAAATATGAACACGATCTACATATGGGGTGCTACGAAGTCCCTAGAAGCTGGGCAGCAAGTAGTTTCATAATGCGCAAGCAAGGAAGGGGACTTTGTCATGGAAAATGCCCTGTGAAGAAGAGACAGTAGTTATTAAACCTGCATGCATATGCACACTGAGATAGATACATGGGGATTTTATAATCCTACATGTAGTAGGTTCTTTTTGATAAAATTGTTACATTCTGCTGTCAGAACTTCACGAGGTACATTTGGAGCGACTGTGAACAAATGGTTTTGCAGGGTTAGAGGCCAAAGGAGAAGTAATGATTAACCGAGCGGATGGTCAGCCAACAAATCGGCCAGGTATTTTGTTGCTTGGCATGCATCGCAGAAGGAAGGTGCAATCTTTTTAAGTGCATGGGAGTTAGTGATTTATTGCTCAGGGGGATACTGCCATTTCCGTTTGAACAACACTAAACTCGGGGCGAAGTGCCGCTCGAGGCCAGAGTGACTGATACTCCTGGGTTTAGATTGTTTGCTCAGGATGTGCCCTGAACAGCCCCAGATGAGAACAGTGATGCAGACCCACTGGCTGAACATTGCTGTTTTATTCTCTGTTTTCTCCTCCTCTCCCTTCTCACTCTCTCTTCCCGCCCTCCTTTACCTTTTTCTATGCACTTACTCTATCAGAATTGTCCCTGGACCTAGTATGATAGCAACAAAGGTTTGTCTCTTCCCCCCCTCCCTTCAGATGCCCCACCCCCTCCAGCACTATCTGAAATGTCGTCAGGCCGAGTACGATAGTTCATTTCACATTCTTCTTGTTCATGGCCTGGAAGAATGCCATTGTATTTTCCCTTGTTCCCTCCCTTACTGTGAAGCGCTTTGAAACACATTGGTGGTCATTACAAGGTAGGAGGTAGCCATGGTGCTATTAGCACCAGGGCTATCCCCTTACTGCATTCTGGGTCCGGGTTCTCGAAATAGGGACTTACCGGGTCATTCCAACCTTGGAGGACCTGGTAAGTCCCCATTCAGGGAACCATTCCCCATTCCCATTCGAGCCCTCATAGGGCTCAATGGGAATGGGGATGGAGCTAATAACGGTACCGCAATTTGCGGTACGGTTATTAGCTGTGAAGTCCCTTAATGGGTCCCTTCCATAACGCCTGGTAAAACCAGGCGTTAAGGAAGGGACCCGCTAAGGAACCTCGGAATACGGTGGTAAGGGATTACCGGCACCGGTGTCCTTACCAGTGCTGGTAATCCCTTACCACCTACCTCATAATGACCCCCATTGTGTATAGGCGCTATATAAATAAACTATCATATCATATATCATGCTGAATTGGTAGTCATTTATATTAGCATGTGTTCCGGAGCGGCCAGTAAGCCGGGGGATGGGGTGAGATGAGTATCGTCAGTGCAAAGGGAACCTGTTTACTCTTCTTCTCCTTATGTTAATTGAAGTATTCCTGCAAACCATGTGCAATTACATTTAGGGCCAGGAGGTCTCAGACCAGCTGTGACTTGTATAGATTATGTTTGTATGTGGATGTGTAACTTTGGGATAATGTCATGACCTGCCACAATCCTAAAAAGGGGTGTGTTGTACACATGAACTGAAGATGGAAGTTAAGATAACTGCAACCAATGGGAATGGGGGAGTTGGAGAAAGATTGCATTTTTTTGTATAGGCTTTAACTAATCACATGTGGGGGTGGATTGTAATACAATATATGGTAGTGTTTTAACTGTTGCATATATGTATATAATGTGTCAACTTATGTGGTTCAGTGAGGCTTGGGTTAGTTTGACTCTACAGTGTCATCTAGCTCCACCCCGGACAATTGTACAATAAACTTGCTTTACATACAAACGTGCACTCACTTCTTAAGTGGTGGGCCTGCTTGGGTTGAAGTGATTAAAGGCCCATCTGCACATTTGCTTGCAAGATGGAATGCTGTTCTTATCTTTGTTCACTCTTTCACTTTGGCCATTAATATCCTACCAATGAATGTATGTCATATTTGAGGAAGGATATGCACGAAACCTTAAAGGTGATGAGGAAAGCCCCAAACTCCCCCATACTGAGTGCTGAACGTTGATCACATGGTGTTTCTCGGCTCAGATTGAGTTTCGGAGAGCAGCACAGCAGAGGCTTCAATTTCACCAAAGCCCCCCATTCTTGTCCTCTTGGATGACCTACCTTTGACCAGCAATGCCGAGCTGTGTCCACCAATGGGCAGGGTAGGTGTCACCAGCAGTCTCCCACACACTCTTCCAGAATTCAGAATTAATTGCTCTCCAATGCGGCATTGGCAGTAAGCCACAGGTAGTCATACCCTCAGATGCCCTCCGGTGACGGCTGTCACGCAATCTGCCAATCATTGACTATATATGTAACAGCATGTTATTAGGAGCTAAAAAGCCCCACTGCAGGGGAAACTCTATGAAGGATTAATCACAAGGCTGTATCTGTGACTAATGATTACCATAGTTCTCTTCATCCTGTGACAACAGATAAATACCTACCTGCAGGTTGATGTATCAGCAAGGGTCTATCCTCCTCTCCCTGCTGCACAGTAAGGGTTTTGAGAGGAGGCCTCCATCCGCAGAATGTTGCCAGGCCAGCGGCAGACATTTCAGCAGAGCACACCAGGCTTCCTCGTTGGGGTGCTGATGGTCTCGCTCCACTGCACCCGATTCTCTTTTAGCAAAGCTGCTGGTCCACATCACAGAGCATCAGCACCCAGCTGTCATGTTGGCAGCAGATGGGGTGACCAGGACCATACACTCAAGCAGCCTTCGTGCCCCTCATAATATTACTGCATATAAGTCTGGGGCCAGACTGTATGCATTGTGTCCCAGCATAACTCCCTCACATAGATTCCCATCAGCAAACGCTTGTGAATGAGCACACTAGAAATACAGTATCAATATCAATAAACCATGACAGACATTCTACATGCAAGGGCAGGAGGGGGAAACATTCATGTGGGAGGAGAAGTGGATGGAGAGGTCCAATGCTACCATTAAATGCACAATCCAACACATTGCTTCAATATTGTGTGGGGAGTTCTACATCCCCACCCTCTACCCCTCCCACCTCCAAACTCTCCTGGGATGCCAGAATTATTACAGCCAGATACTGATGCATTGGAATGTTTCAGGAGTGGCTTGAAAACAGCCAGTAAAATATGTTTGTTTGGTCCATTTCTTTGGAAAACTGCTGGAAAAAAGCACCATTTAAAAATATTACATTTGGGACTGGAAGAAGGCCACGCTTGTCCTAAAACCACTGGGAATGAAAGAGCAGGGTTAACAGCCTGCCATAAAAAGTTACTTGCCACCTCAATTCTACATATACACATAGAACACAATTTATTACTAGTCAGGGGTCAATTGTCACCAGCCAATGGCTAGTGGTGAGTGCTAATTCTGAGCCCTAGAGAAGGGGAAGTCTTTGCTTGGTTCACCTCACAATCCGCCACAACTCATCAGCATTCAGGTTTTGCTGTACTTTTATTTTGCACAACACTTGCAGTCCCTCTGTTCCTGCTCTTGTTTCTGGTTGTACATTTACTGGTTGTTTTGCAGTTGCTGCTGCTGCTGCTTATTCTCCCAGCATTAATATGTGCCAGTTTGATGTTTTTGCTCATAGTGAACAAGAGGAACTAAGGTCATTTCTCAGCAATGTTCGGTTATTATAATGTTCTGCTCTAGACACAGTAGAGAATTGGTCGACTCTATTTCATCTTCAAGTGTCCAATGCAGGGTTTCCAACCCTGTTGTTTCTGTGACTTGGACAATGTCACTTTAGCGGCTGCCGTGGCACCATACAGGAAGTTTGAAAAGGGCAAAAACCAGAACAGAGGAATAAAGTACAGTGGCAGATCTCTACATATTTCCAGTTGTGGATGTGCATTAAGGGGGCCATCGCCGGAGCGACTTCTCTGCTGATATACTGAGCATTAATGGTAGAGCAGCAAGAGAGATAATATATACCACAGCAGAGACGGTAACGATTATAAAAGTTCAGTACTGTTGCAACTACCCTGCAGCAACCCACCTGCGTGGGATCGCTGATGTGTCCTTAGGTTTGATGTCTGATTGAACTGCTTACCACACTCTGAGCACTTGTAGGGTTTCTCTCCAGAATGTATCCTCTGATGTCTCTTCAGGTGGGATGCACGATTAAAATGATTACCACATTCTGTGCACCTATAGGGCTTCTCCCCATTATGGATTCTCTGATGCTCGTACAGGCCAGACAATCGAGTGAAGGTTTTCTTACACTCCGTGCACTGGTATGGTGTCTCTCCCATATGGGATCTCAGATGCTGCTTCAGATGTGACATCCTAATAAAATGTTTACCACATTCGGAGCACTCGTAGGGCTTTTCACCGGTATGGATTCTCTGATGCTCAGAGAGACCTGACATCCGAGAGAAGGCTTTCTCACACAGTGTACACTGGTATGGTCCCTCCCTCCTTTGGGATCTCTGATGCATCTTCAGGTGTGAAGTTGGGCTCAAGTCCTTACAATGCTCTGTACACTCATAGGAATTCTCCACAGTATGGATCTTCTGATGCCTGCGCAGGTGTAACCGCTGAGTAAAGCCTGCTTCACACTCAGTACACTTATAGAGTTTCTCGCCTTTGTGGGTTCTCATGTGATTGGCTAGACTGTGCCGGTTAGTGAAGCTTTTGTCACAGACAATGCAGCCAAACTCTTGCTCCTTCTCGTGGATTTTCAGATGTGTCACGAGTTCGGAGCGCTGGACAAAGCTCTTCTCGCAGTAACTGCATTCATGGAGTATTTTGTGACAGCTCTGGTGCATTAGGAAGCTTTCCGGGTCCCTGAAACTTTCCCCACATTCTGTACATATCTGGCTGTCCTGGGATGATGATGATGATAATGTCTGTGTAGCTTCAGTGGGCAGGTCTTGTCCATCTTCTGAGCGATGTCCCTTCTTCCTCGGGATATCCCATCTTCTAAGGTTTAATTTCAGGTTTTTGCTTTTGAAATGTGTCCCATTTTCTGTGGAAAGAAGCAGAAGTTCCAGTTATTATTTTCCGCCATCACATCCCCTCACAGTTACTGAATGACATTTACTTCAGATGTTCCCTGATTTTGCTATAAAAGAACGAGGAAAGTGCACACAAAATGCAAAACATATATTAAGACCTTTCCCAGGTTCACCAGGCGTGATTAAGAGGGGTACCCCTATTCCGCAAGACATTGATTCAGGTTGAAGCATTGCATTACTTGTTCACTGTTTAGACTATCAAGGCAACCATTCTTATGTGGGTCCAACAGCATGAGGATTGAGAGAGTGCATAATAGAACGCAAATGTGACGTAAGAGTAGGAAAGAGTTTCATAAATGAAGGCCCTTAGGCAAGGTAAAGAAGAGAAGAAGAGATCAATGAATCCCATTGGATATCTAGGGGCCAGATTCTAGATGCGTTGGTGCATGTTATCACTTGCAGCACAATTCACGGAGGGCACCGGAATTGGCGCATCTTAGCTGTGCCCATTTTCACCCACTGAGCAAATCAGTGACCATTTCTGGGCATTTCAAAGCACATCCCATCTTAACAAATGGGATACGGTTTCAAATGCACATTAATTAGGCACATTCCCTCGCGCCCGTTGGGAACAGGTGTAGTGGGATGTGCAAATAATGACTGCACTCTTTTTAGATGTCCCATTATTTGAGCATTTGTCCTAGATTCACTACACGATGAACGGAAATTATATGATATGATATGGCATTTATAAAGCGCCTATATCCAAGTGTTTGAAGGCGCAACGATAAAACATTCATTACTTACCGTAAAAGCATTTCTGATGATTGTATCTGCTTAGATTCACATTCTGTGCATATAGTCCAACATCCAGTGGTAACCGCAGAGTATTGCATCTTGTCTTTTGAGAATCGAAAGGGGACGTCGACATGGGCGTGTCTGTAACACTAACCCTAACGTGACGTGTAGTGTAGTGTACCCAAAATCCCTCACGTGTCGAGGTCCCTCCGATTGTATTTTTTCTGCCGTGAGGGAGCCTATGACCATCGTGAGCAAGTACAGAAAAGAGAGAAAGTAGTAAGACGTCTATGTTCCTTCCACCCGAGAGGAGAGGAAGTGTGGGCACATGTGAATCTAAGCAGATACAATCATCAGAAATGCTTTTACGGTAAGTAATGCATGTCCTCTGCTGCTCGTTAATCTGCTTAGAATCACATGCTGTGCATAGACTAGCGAGCAGTACCCAGAGTTGGGGGTGGGTTGTGAGAAGGAACAGTAGAGGAAAGATGTCTTAGTAATGCTTGTCCCATCTGAGAATCGGACCTAGAATGAGTGTCTAGGCAATAGTGTTTTGTAAAGGTGTGTACAGAACTCCTGGTTGCCGCTTTGCAAATGGACTCTAGGGGAGCATTTGCAATGAATGCTATGGAAACCCCAGTGCCTCAAGTAGAATGTGCTCTAGGCTTGAAGGGCAGTTCTCTCTTAGCAAGAGTGTAACAGAGTGTGATGCACTTGACAATCCACCTAGAGATAGTGGATTTGGAGACCGGGTCTCCTTCTCTACCTGCTGCCACTGAAACGAAAAACTGATTTGTCTTTTAGTGGTCGAGTTCTTTCCATGTAAAACATGACTGCTCTGCATACATCCAGTGTGTGCAGGCTTCTTTCTCCCATGTTTGAGGGGTTCTGAAAGAACGTTGGTAGTTCTATGGATTGGTTCACATGGAACTTTGAAATGAATTTAGGCGCAAACCTAGGTTGAGTGCGCAGAACCACCTTATCTCTGTAAACTGTTACAAAGGGGTCTAGAACTGAGAGCGCTTGTAGTTCACTTACTCTCCTAATGGAAGTAATAGCTATTAAAAAGGCAGTCTTGTAGGTGAGATCTTTGTGACTTACTTTATGCATGGGCTCGAAAGGAGACCCCATAAGTCTAGTCAATACCACGTTCAGGTCCCATCCGGCAGCTGGGTTAGTGATGGGAGGGTGAATTCTCTTTACTTCTTCCATGAAAGCCTTAATAACTGATATCTTCCACCACAACACCTTCTGTTGTGATGTAGTGTAGGCTGAAAGTGCAGCTAAGTGATCCTTTAGAGAGTTAAGGACTAGGGCCCTCATTAGGACTCTGGCGCTAAACCATGGTGCTATTAGCACCATGGTCCATGCCGGAGTCCGCCATGGAGAAAGGGGAAATTACCACCCCATTCCAAGGTTGGCGGGGCGGTAATTCCCCCATTCTCCATGGCCCTTCCCGATTCCCATTATTGCCCCATAGGGCTCAATGGTAATGGGGAAGGCAGCAATTACGGTACTGCAAATTGTGGTACCGTAATTGCCATCAAGGTCCCTTTGCAGGTCCATACTTTAACGGCTGGTCCAAACCAGCCGTTCAAGTCGGGTCCTGCAAAGGGACCTCTTAGTAAGGTGCTAAGGGGTTAACGGTGCCGCAGCCTTTTACGGCGCCGTTAACCCCTTAGCGCCAGGGTCGTAATGACCCCCTAGGTCTGAGTCAAGTAAATTAGTCAGGTACAAAACAATATGTGTAGGAGAGCAGTCAATGGGGTTGATGCTCTTAGAGTTGCACCAGATGACAAAACGCTTCCACTTACTGGAATAGCAATATCGAGTGTTAGGTTTTCTTGCCTTCCTGTGTATGTCCATACATCTCTGAGGGAGTTGCAGGTGCCCTAACTCTATGACTTCAGGAGCTAGGCCGCTAAGTTCAATATATGCGGGCACGGGTGAAGTGTCTCCCCTTTGTCTTGCGACAACATGTTGTACGGGCAAGGCAGTTTCATCGGAGTAGATAGAGACATCTCCATCAGATGAGCGAACGCAGGGTTGGCTGGCCCACATGGAGGCCACCAATATCATTGTGACTGGTTCCTGGTGCATCATGTGCACTATCTTATTGAGTAGGGGTGTCGGGGGGAAAAGCGTAAACAAATTTCCCTGACCATGTTATCCAGAGTTCATTCCCCTTGGAATGGTTCTGGGGGTACCTGGAGGCGTAATCTTGGCATTGAGTGTTCTCCAGAGTTGCAAACAAGTCGATCTCTGGAAAACCCCATTCTGCGAAAACGTTGGAGACGAAAAAGTTGGAGATGATGTCTTTGTGTAATCACCATTCGTACTGTACTGGTATTGGGAAATTTCTGCTCAGTACGTCTGCCAGAAGATGGAGTTCCCCTGCAACATGTTGAAACAGCAGAAACATGTTGTGATTGAGAGCCCACTTCGGTGGCCATTGTTCTGAGACAGTTTTGACAGCCCTGGAGAGTGAGTGCCCCCTTGTTTGTTCAGATAGTACATGGCCGTGGTGCTGTTTGTGAGGATCAGGACCGTCTTTCCCTGAAGTTGAGTTTGAAAAGCTTTCAGCGCTTGAAATACCGCTAACAGTTCCAACAGGTTGATGTGGTTGGATGCTATGTCTGATGACCAAGCGCTGTCTGTTGAAGCAGGTGTGCTCCCTACCCTGTGAGAGAAGCGTCTGTAGTTAGAGTGGCCTCCATTGCGGGGGTGGTGAAGGATTTCCCTTTCAAGAGGTTCTCCTTCGACCACCACCGTAGCGAGAGAACAAAGGCTGGCGAGACAACCACTAGATCGTTCCATTGTCCGCTGGCCTGACACCACTGGCTGTTGAGCCACTCCTGCATTGGATGCATGCACAAGCACGCGTGAGGAACAAAATAAATACATGACGCCATAATTCCCAACAGCCGCATAGCTTTGCGTACTGTCACCTCTCGACTGGCTACATATTGAGGGATTTGAAACAGCATGTTTTGGACCCTCTCGTTGGAGGGGAAGACGAGGCCGTCCTTTGTTCGAATTAGAGCCCTTAGGAACTGCTTGACTTGACTGGGGTCTAGGCTGGATTTCTTCTCGTTGATGGAGAATCCCAGACTGAATAAAAGATCTATTGTTTTTTGGGTAGTTGACAGACATGTTTCGTAGAGTCCCCTGTAATGAGCCAGTCGTCGAGGTAAGGATAGACCGGGATGGATTGCCTGTACAGATGTGCTGCTGCCACTGCTAGTACCTTTGTAAATACCCTTGGTGCAGATGCTATGCCGAAGGGTAGTACCTTGTATTGATAGTGTTTGTCTTGTATATTGAATCTGAGGTATTTTCCGTGCGCTGGCAACATTGAAATATGAAAGTATGCATCTTTCATGTCCAGTGTTGCTATGTAATCCCCCTCTGAGAGCAGGGGAATTACTTCCTGCAGAGTGACCATGGAGAACGTTTGTGGCTTTATAAATGAGTTCGCTGGGTGCAGATCTAATACAGGGCGCATGGTGAGATCCTTTTTGGGTACAAGGAAGTACACTGAATAAATACCTTCATTTACCTGGGAAAGAGGTACAACCTCTATGGCTCCCTTCTCTTGTAGTGTCTCGACTTCCTGAAGAAGGTCTGGCGTCAGTCGTCTTGCACGTGGAGGTCTGAACTTTGGGGACGGGCAGAACTCTATATAGTACCAGTGGGCCACGGTCTTCAGCACCCACTGGTCTGTAGTTATCCCCTCACATGCCTGAAGGAACAATGTTAGCCGGCCCCCGACCGGGAAAGCATGGGAGGGGACCCGGATTTGCAGGTCATTTTGAACCTGAGGCCCGGGAGCCTCTGGGGGTAGAGTTCCGGCCCCTTCCCTTTCCACGATGCTGACCCCTTTGGGGATACAGGGTGGTGTATCCACTGGTTCCTTGTGGAGAGGACCAATTATTTCCTGAGGTTTACTGGTTTTGAGGGAAGCGTTGGCCACGAAAAAGGCGTCTGGACCCAGTTTTTCACCTTGTGGAGGGCTTTTGTGTGATTTGATCTAGCGTCTTAAGGGTGTAGTGCTCTTTCTTTGCAGTCTCAAGAGCTTCGTTGACTGCTCTTCCAAATAAGGTTGGATTCTTCCAAAGGTTTATTAATAAGTGATGCTTGAGTTTCTGGCTTGAACCCAGAGTTTCTTAGCCACGCGCGCTTCTTTAGGAGGGTGACCTAAGTTTAGTTTAGTTTCTTTATTTGTACCGCGTGCCGAACCCTGGGGTAACCGGGCGCCGGAGACTTAGAGAAGGTTACAACATAGTAAAAACATACAATACAGACTGAGATATAACAACAGTAAGTGCAGTAGACCAGTTTACATGATGGTCGACAAAGGATATGAGGAGAAGAAGTACATTAAGCAGAATTTTTGTTGGAAAGCCATGTTTTTGTTTTGGCTCTAAAAGTCCAAAAGGAGGGTTCTGCTCTAAGGTTCAACAGCATAGCGTTCCATAGTTTGGCAGCTAGGACCGGGAAGCTGGAGCCACCTGCTTTTTTTAGGGAGAATTTGGGAACGGATAGGCAGTGTGAATATGGCGTTCTAGTTGGTCTGGTTGATGTGTGATTGTGGAACTTGTCTGCCAGGTATTTGGGCGCATCATTGGAGCGGCATTTATGGACGATGAAGAGGGATCTGAGAGTGATTCTGTCTCATACAGGGAGCCAGTGTGCATCTTGTCTGATGCTGCAGATGTGGGTGTGTTGTGGGATACTCAGGGCGACTCTGAGGGCATTATTTTGAAGTATCTGTAGATTGTTCAGATTGCGTTCTGACGTGCCGAGAAAGAGTATTACAGTAGGCAATTTTTGAGAGCACTAGCGCTCTGGCTAGTGTAATGCAACTGGAGGGTGATAGGAAGGGTTTGTAGGCGTTGATAAGCTTATTTGTATAAGCTGTGGATGAGGCTGTGGCGTTCACCTGTCTTTTGAGCGAGAGAGTAGAGTCTAGATAGACCCCAAGGGTTTTAATTTCTTTGGCTACTGTGATTAGGTTACCGTCTATGTTGATAGAAGCGTAACGGGGGTCTAGTTTGTTTAGCTGTGGTTGGGAGCCGACAAGGAGGAGCTCCGTTTTCTCGTCGTTGAGGCATAAGCCGTGCTCTGCCATCCAGGCTTGGATCTCCAAGTAGAGGTTGTTGATCAGGGTGGAGTCCTCATCATAGCACCCTGATAGGGTGACGAGAAGCTGGGTATCGTCAGCATAGTTTGTATATGTGTCACCCAGGTTATCTAGGCGGTCAAACAATAGCTTAGTGAAGATATTGTATAGGGTCGGCGAGACGCACAAGCCTTGAGGGACGCCACAGGTGATGGGGATGGGAGTGCTGAGGCCCCCGGAGAGAAGACCCGGGTGGTTCGGTTGGCTAGGAAGGACTGGATCCAGGCAGTCGCCTGGTTATAGAAGGCCGCTGAGGTCGTCAGATGTTCCGTGAGGATCTGATGGTCGACGAGGTCAAAGGCTGCTGATAGATCTAGCAGTAAGAGAATGGCTAGATAACCCTTGTCCTTTGCCTCGTCCATCTGGATTTTTAGGTCCAGTAGGGCTGACTCTGTTCCGTGCCTTGGCCTGAAGCCGGATTGTCTGAGACCCAGGAGGTTGTTGTCTTCCAGGTGCTTCTGTATTTGCAGGTAGGCCACTCTGTCTAAGATCTTTAGGATGTAGGGGACGGTGGTGATTGGCCTGTAGTTGGTTGGGTTATTGGGGTCTAGGTTAGGTTTTTTTAGTAGTGGCATGACCCAGGCCTCCTTAAGGCTGCTAGGGACTGAGCTTGATTTGAAGGATGCATTGATAAGGGCTGTTATGAAAGGGGCCAGATTGTTGGCGCCTTCCTGGATGATGGGAGCTGGGCATGAGTCCCCTTGGCATCTGGAGGGTTTGAGGCCCTTGGTGATGCTTTCTACTTCTTTAGTGGATACTGGGGAGAAGGGGAAAGGGGGGCAAGTGGGTGTTTTGAGGGTGGGGGGTGGTGGATGGTTGGTTTTCTTGGATAGGCTGAGCTTTTTCTGTTCGATTTTGGATTGTAACGTGGTGATTTTGTCTGCCAGGGCTTTTTGGATCCTCTCACACCAGTCTGCATCTTTCACGCAGGTTTCTGCCAGTGTAGAGGGGAGGGGGATTCGAGTTCCCTGAGGATGTTGAAAAGCTATTTTGTTTTGGATTTGGCGCTCTCAATTCTGTTGTCATATGTCTCTTTTTTGGCCTTGAGGATGGCAGTTTTGTAGGTGGTAGCTGCAATCATGAGTTGTGTTTTGTTGGATTGGTTTGGTGTGGTGTTTTTCTCCAGGTGGCTTCTGCAGCTCGTTTGGAGTTACGGAGGATTTTTAGCTCCGGTGTGAACCATTTGTTCATGTGGGCTGCCGGTTTGGCTTTGGTGAGTTTGATGGGAGCGATGACATCTACTGCTGATTCTAGCGTTTTGTTGTAGAGGTCAGCAAGTTTCTCCGCATCTAGGTTGGCGTAGTTTGCGGGGGTAAGGATGTTGTGTATGAGCGGGCGGAGCTTTTGCAAGGTGATGTTGTGGTTATTCCTGGTGAGGGTTTGTGGGATGATGATGATGGTGGGAGTGTTTGGTTGTGACTTCCCTTGGATGGAGAAGGAGATGGCGTGGTGGTCAGACCATGCAATTTGCTCGTTTTTAAGGATGGCCGTGGAGCAGTTGAGATCCGCTAACCAGTCCAGGGTTCTACGTTTGTTGTGGGTAAGGGCTGTGATTCGGAGCTTGAACCATAGTTGGGAAATGGTGTTTTCCTAGGAGAGCGCATTGGCATCATTTGGATCGCCGAGACAGAGGTTAAGGTCGCCTAGTAGGATGATTTGAGATCCTGTTTTGGTATTGGTGGTCAGGAGGTCAGATATCTCTTCCTCAAATGTGGTGAGGGGGCCTGGGGGTCTGTAGGGGAGGTCTAACAGTATGGTTTGTGTAGCAGAGAGTTGAAGCTTGGCTGACAGAAATTCTGCAGACCGGAAGCTGGGCGGTGGGGTTAATCTAAGGCCAAGGGATGTTTTGGCGATGAAGGCTACTCCTCCTCCTTTACCTATGTCCCGGTCTTTCCTCAGTATTGAGTAACCTTCTGGGATGGCGAGGAATAGAGCTGGGCCTGCTGCTTGGTGCAGCTAGGTTTCAGTGATAGCCAGGAAGTGCAGGTTGTTGGCGGAGATGAAGTCTGCGATATCTAGCGCATGGGCGACCAGGGAGCGGGCATTGATGAGGGCGCCCTTGATCAGAGGTGCCTGAGGGGGCTGTTTGGGTGTTGTTCAAAATTTGTGCGGTGTTAGCTTGAGCTTGGTTGTGCGTGGGATGAGGGGAGTGTCTTTTGGCGGGTGTCTTGGGGGTAATGAACCGAGAGCCGAGTCTCAGATTTCTGTCTTTCAATGGGCATGGGTTCCAAGGAGTGGGTGGAGCAGCAAATCGGTGGATCCATTCTATGGGGCTGAGGGCGCCGTTTGGGTGGTCAATATGTTTGGCCTCGAAAAAAACCATAGTCGAGATGTGTGAGGGATGTTGGGTTAGGGGTGATTGTGGTCGGGGTTTAGGGAGGGTGGTATTGTTGAGGTGGAGCAAGGCGAGTGTAGCCGTTAAGGTAAGAGTGGTTAACTAGAGGTTTGCCATGGGTGGTCAGTGTGAGACCCGGGATGTAGTTGGGTGAGGTTGACTTGGTGGCAATAGAATAGTTTGAGGTGGAGAGAGAGCAGGCTGGGTCAAGATAGGCAAAAAGGGCAAATAGTCAAAATCAGAACAAGGTACAATGGGCAGCAGGTAGGCGCGTTCAAAGTAAGGCACAGTGTTCAACAGAATAGGCACAGTGGTCAACAGGATAGGAACAGAGGTCAACAAAATAGGCACAGTAGTCAACAGGATAAGGCACAGTGGTCAACGTTCAAAGTTCATGTTTAGGTTGCGACAGTACAAAAGAAGGTGCATGATTAGATGCAACAAGAAGTACAGGGTAGGGAGTGTGCATGGGGAAGGCTAGTTCAGCGTGAAGCGCATAGTGAGAGGCCGTGGCAGGGATTCGTGGTAGGCTGCGTGTGGAAAGCAGCGGTGCGTATATGTATACCTCATGGGCAACGTGGGCGCAGTAGGAGAGTTAAAATTGGGAGCAGTTCTCGGGCAACAGACAAACAGACTTAAACAATGTTGGGCGGTGCGGCAGTCGGGGACAAAGGACTCAAGGCGTGGCGGGGATATGGGAGTAGGCCTTTTTGCTCAATCATGAGGGTGGGACGAATTGTACTCACGTATGCGATGGCGGTCGCCAAGGGCACCCCGGGGTTCACTGGGGTTAACAGGGCCTTGTGCTGTGGGTTTTCTGCGGTAGGGCCGGCGTCCGCCTGCCGGCGGCTCGGATTGGATAAAGTAGGAATCTGTTGCTTAGTTACGCCAGTAAACAAAGGCGTGTCCTTGATCGGTGGCCATTTTGCGACAATCAGCTGTAACTCGCACCGCGTGGGTGATGGCGTATTCGCCTCAGGTATTAGCGGTTTTGAGCTAATAGTGCTGCTGCCTCCAGGATGCAGGGATGGTGCAGTGAAGCTGGGATTTAGCAGGGTATGCAGGTGGGCAGACGCGGAGTGCGTTCTGCAGTCGATGCCAGCAGGGTGCGGGCTTGAGGACCAAGTTGCTGCTTGTAGGGAGCAGCTGAGCTGGGCTCCTGCCCGGATGTGTGGAAGGGGCTCACTGGGGTTAACAGGGCCTTGTGCTGCGGGCCTTCTGCACTAGGGCCGGCGTCCGCCTGCCGGCGGCTCGGATTGGATAAAGTAGAAGTTTGTTGCTTAGTTACGCCAGTAAACAAAGGTGTGTCCTTGATCAGCAGCCATTTTGCGACAATCAGCTGTAACTCGCACCGCGTGGGTGATGGCGTATTCGCCTCAGGTATTAGCGGTTTTGAGCTAATAGTGCTGCTGCCTCCAGGATGCAGGGATGGTGCAGTGAAGCTGGGAATTAGCAGGGTATGCAGGTGGGCAGACGCGGAGTGCATTCTGCAGTCGATGCCAGCAGGGTGCAGGCTTGAGGACCAAGTTGCTGCTTGTAGGGAACAGCTTAGCTGGGCTCCTGCCTGGATGTGTGGAAGGGGCTGGGGAGAATCTAAACACAGGGCATCAGGATCTGGGGATCTGCCAAGGCTGAGGGTTACCCATATCCGTGTTTCCCCCCCCAACCCCTCTGTGGGATCATGCATGTCCTCAGGGTCAATGAAAGGATCATTATCCTGACTGTCTGCAGGAACTTCTTCCTCAGTGAGGTCATAAGTGTACACATCCTCTTCCTGAGAGGGATCAAAGAGTCTTGGAAATTTAGCCACAGGGGTCAAAAGGTCTTCTTCCTGTGGTCTTTTGGGGGTGGATTGCTCTGAGAGGGTTACAAACCTGTCAATCCTCTCCATACAACTCTCAAATGTATCCCTAGTCCAAACAGAAGACCTAGATGGGTCTAGAGGTGGAAAGGGCTCTTGTATATGATCCTCTGATGCCAAACGTAGAGATTTTTATCTCAACGCCGAAGAAATACCTTCTTCGCCTTCCGAAAACGTGTCCCTGCGCTTCTGCTTATGCCTCGCAGACTGTTCCGGTATTTCCTTCAGCCTATCTTTGGATTTCGAGGAATCCTTGGGCTTCCCTGTGGGCTTCGTCGAATCCTTTGACTGTCGCTTCTGAGCGTCCGCCGAAACAATTCTTGCAATGCTTTCGGTAACATCCTCTGCAGTAGGGAGACGCGTAGCCTGGGCCTGCGGTTGTGTAGTCTTCGGCAGGACCAGGGCATTGTCGTCAGGGGACACTTTCTTACGATGCGTCTCGACGGTTCTTGGAATATTGGGGGTAGCGCCCTTCAATTTAGAGTGCCCGGTTGCTAGGTGCATCTGCGGCTGCGGGGAGGGCTTCTGATCCTGATGGTCGGCGTGTCAAGGAGTTCCTCCCTTCTCACCTGGATCCAGTGTCTCCGATCGCTGCCTTCTTGCGAACGCTCCTGGTCTTGAACAGCGCTGCTCGAGACTCGTCTGGTTCCAGGTTACGTTTAGTTCCAGGAGCGCAGAGTCCAGGAATCCGGGAGACTGGTAAAGGCTAGAAATGCTCGAAACCAGGAAGGGGTAAGGGTCAGGAGCGGGTAATAGCACTGGGACAAAGGAAACAATACCGCGAGCTACGAACACCCATCTGGGCTACTCTGCAATAGCATTGAGACGCGCGGAGCCGCGGTCTATAAATAGATCACGCCGCGTTCAGCACATGGAGCGCGCAAGGGCTTCAGCGCTGGACGGCCATGTTGGAAGTAGTACGGAATGTAAGCCCCGTTGAGACAAGGACCAGGAGGTCCAAAAGGAGCGTGATCTGAAGTTCATGACAGCATGCCTCCTCCGAAGGCCTTTCCCTCCAGGTTTGCCCGGGTGTATTAGGTGGAATCTTCTAAGCAATCGAGGAGCCTTGATATTTGAAACGGGTTCCCAGGTCCTTTCGCTAGGAGGATATCCCTTCCCCTCCTCTAGGTATTGAAGATGGCCCGCTTATACAAATTCGGGACACCTCATATTCCAGTTGGTTGTCAACCAGTAGAGGAGGAAGTCTACTGGATTTTCGAGAAGATTGGATGTAGGGCTTCAATAGCGATGTGTGAAAAACTGGATGAATTCTTTTCCAGGAGTCAGGTAGTTTGATTCGATATGAGATAGGATTGATAATCTCCTTGATGGGAAATGGACCATAGTAGCGGGGATCCAGCTTGTTTGGTCGCAAGTGTCGGGGGAGTAGTTTTGATGACAACCACACTCGGTCACCGACCGTATAGGAAGGACCTGGTCTTCTCTTGGAATCCGCATACCTCTTGGTCTGTAATCTGTAAAGTGTTCTTTAGCCTCCCGGTGAATGTTGATAAGAGTTTCGATCCAGGAGTCAACAGTAGGTACTGGTGTAGGGTAAGGAAGAACCGAGGGTAAGACCGATGGATGGAACCCCTGGCTACAATAAAAGGGGCTGGTCTGTAGAGCTGAGTGTTCGGAGTTGTTGTAAGCAGCAACGGGTATCAGGAGAGACCAGTCATCCTGGACCTTGTATCAAGGAGTTTCCCCTTCTCACCTGAATC
Organism: Ambystoma mexicanum; assembly: GCF_040938575.1. Lineage (NCBI taxonomy): Eukaryota > Metazoa > Chordata > Amphibia > Caudata > Ambystomatidae > Ambystoma > Ambystoma mexicanum. The sequence continues at coordinate 29,690,429 of NC_090921.1, read as the reverse complement.
CGTTCTTTACCGGTGTCCTTGGATGCTACCTTCTTTCGGATGGATCGGGTTTTGAAGAAGGCGGCCCGTGTCTCTGCCGAATCCAGAATGCGTTCAGTTTTCCAGGAGGCGGAATCCAGGAATCCAGGAGGCAAGGTAAGTTCGCTAGAACTAGAATCCAGGAGGAACTAGAAGGGGGGGGTACGAGGAAGGGAAAGCGGAGTGGAAAGGAGAAGAACCGCGAGCTACGGAGCACACGTCTGGTCGCTACTTTGCAATAGCATTGAGAGGTGCGGAGCCGCGGAAGGAGTGGTCTAGAAATAGAGAAAGGTTACGTCCAATGCATGGAGCGAGAAGGGAATGCGTTGGATGTCCATATTGGAGGTATTAATGTGTATAAGCCCGTTGTGACAGGGACCATGAGGCCCAAAAGGGGCGCACCCTGCGATTCATGACAGCATGCCTCCTCCGAAGACCCTTCCCTCCTGGTTTGCCCGGGAGGATGCGGTGGAACCTTCTGAGCAGCCGTGGGGCCTTGATGTTTGAGAGAGGTTTCCAGGTTCTTTCGCTAGGTGGATATCCTTTCCATTCAACCAGGTATTGAAGCTGGCCCCTTCTATACCTAGAATCACAAATCCGAGATACCTCATATTCCAATTGGTCTGTTTCCTGGCCTTCTCCAAAAATTCCTTGGCTTCTTTATGTATGTTGACAAGGGTTTCGATCCAGGAGTCAACTGTAGGTACTGGTGTAGATTGGGGAAGAACAAAAGGTCAGACCGTCGGATGAAATCCTTGACTGCAATAAAAGGGGCTGATCTTAAGTGCCGAATGGTCAGAATTATTGTAAGCGAATTCAGCCACGGGTATCAGGAGCGACCAGTCATCCTGGACCTTGGTGGCGAAGCATCGAAGATACTGTTCCAGGGTTTGATTGACACGTTCTGTGATTCCGTTGGTTTGAGGGTGGTAACCTGACGAAAGGGCACGTTGGATCCCTAAGCATTGACAGAGATGTTTCCAGAATTGTGATATGTATTGAGGTCCGCGATCCGAAATGATCTTGGAAGGGAGTCCATGCAAACGGAATATGTGTTCCAGGAAGATTCCTGCTAGTTCAGAAGAGGTTGGTAATTTACACAGGGGCGTAAAATGAGCCATATGAGTGAACAAGTCTATGGTAACCATGATGGTGGTATACCCACGGGAGGGTGGCAGTTCCACAATGAAGTCCGTAGCAATAATCTCCCAAGGCCTAGTTGGCAATGTAGGTTGTAGTAGAAGGCCCGCTGGTTTCTTGTTATTGTGTTTATTTTGGCTTCAGACAACACAGGATTGAATGTACTGCCGTACGTCGGGTCTCATTCTAGGCCACCAGAATTGCCTTTGTATCAGACGGAGGGTATTGGTGACACCACGATGTCCGGAGTGTAGGGTATCGTGAAAGAGATTCATTATTCTCTGTTGTAGTCTTTTTGTAGGGATGACCAACAGAATGTCTTTGAACAAATAACCTTCCCAGACTTTTACATTCCAAGGATTTTTTTTGGACTTGTCCTTCCACAGATCAGAGGATTGGGTTTGGGCTTGGATTTCTTCGAGGAGGTTGACTGCCTGGGCCACAAAGATCATGGGGGAAAACATCTGAGGATATGCCTTGTCTTCAGTGGCTCGTAGTCAGGTCTTCGAGATAAGGCGCCGGCGATCAGGTTTTGTGATCCAGGAACGTGAGTGATATGGAACTGGTACTGGGCAAAGAAATATGCCCAACGCACCCGACGACTGTTCCTACACTCCAAAGACTGTAGAATCTAGAGGTTCCGGTGGTCAGTACGGACCTGAACTGGATGTTTAGCTCCCAAAAGTAGATGTCGCCATTCAGTGAAGGCTTGGCGGATGGCTAACAATTCTTTTTCCAGGACTGAATAATGTGTTTCACTAGGAGTTAGAGTTAGTGAGAGGTAAACACTTGGGTGTTCCAGTTTATCTCCTAATTCTTGTTTCAGGACTGCGCCAATAGCATAATTTGAAGCGTCCGTTTCTACCAGGAAAGGACGGCTAGTATCGGGTTGAGGCAAGATAGGAGCTTGTCTTCTACAAAGACTGCGGGAACATCACCTCTTAGCCAAGCCTGAAAAATGTTTGTTTCACGTTACCTCTGTGCACTATCTGGGATTTATCCTTAGTCCAGAGGGGATTGGCATGGACCCTTCAAAGGTAAAGGCCATTCTCGCCTGGCCTACTCCCACATCCGTGAAACAAATCCAATCCTTCCTAGGACTAGGCAATTTCTACCGAAAGTTCATAGCCACCTTTTCCGAGATTGTACAACCCATAGTGGCTCTGCTAAAAAAGGACACCCCATTTGCCTGGTCAACATTACAAGAGACTGCATTCCAGCGTTTGAAGACCGAGTTCACACAAGCTCCCATTTTGGCTCAACCCGATACAAGTCGACCCTTTTTAGTGGAAACAGATGCCTCTAATTACGCTATAGGAGCAGTGTTGAAGCAGAAAATGGAGGACGATTTGGAACACCCCGTTGCTTATCTTTCAAGAACCTTAACTCCGAGTGAAACACACTACTCCGTCCTGGAAAAGGAACTCTTAGCCATTTGCCAAGCCTTTACTGAATGGAGACACCTACTTCTGGGAGCCAGACATCCTGTCCAAGTCCGTACTGATCATCAAAACCTTCAGATTCTACAGTCACTGGAGTGCAGGAACAGTCGTCAGGCACGTTGGGCCTACTTTTTTGCCCAGTATCAGTTCCACATTACCCATGTCCCTGGATCACAGAACCTGATCGCTGACGCCTTGTCTCGCCGTCCTGACTACGTGACCACTGAAGATAAGACATTTTCTAAGATGTTCTCCCCCACGATCTTCGTAGCCCAGGCAGTTGATCTCCTGGAAGAAGTCCGATCACAAACTCAATCCTCGGAAATATGGAAGGACATTTCAACACGAAACCACTGGAAATTAAGAGCCAAGGAAGGCTACTTATTCAAGGACAATGCACTACTCATTCCTACACAGAAGTTACAGCAAAAAATAATAAACCTTTGTCATGACACTCTTCATTCCGGGCACCGAGGTATCACCAACACCCTCCGTTTTATACAGAGACAGTTCTGGTGGCCTAAAATGAGGTCTGATGTACAGCAATACATCCAGGCTTGTATAACCTGTGCCCAAAATAAACATGATAACAAAAGACCGGCAGGTCTTCTTCTGCAGCCCACTCTACCTTCTAAACCATGGGAAACCATCGCTACAGACTTCATAGTGGAGTTACCACCTTCCCGAGGATATACTGCCATCATGGTCACCATAGATATGTTTACCCATATGGCCCATTTTACGCCACTGATGAAACTACCCTCCTCTTCAGAGCTAGCTGGAATATTTTTGGAACACATATTCCGACTACATGGGCTTCCTTCCAAGATCATATCTGACCGGGGTCCCCAATACATTTCACAATTCTGGAAACACCTCTGTCAGGTACTAGGAATCCAACATGCCCTCTCTTCAGGATATCACCCTGAAACCAACGGAGCCACAGAAGGTGCAAATCAGACCCTGGAATAATATCTCTGATGTTTCACCACCAAGGTGTCATGAATCGCAGGGTGCGCCCCTTTTGGGCCTCATGGTCCTTGTCACAACGGACTTAAACAACTAATACCTCCAATATGGCCGTCCAACGCATTCCCTTCTCGCTCCATGCGTTGGACGTAACCTTTCTCTATTTCTAGACTACGCCTTCCGCGGCTCCGCGCGTCTCAATGCTATAGCGATTAGCGACCAGACGTGTGCTCCATAGCTCGCGGTTCTTCTCCTTTCCACTCCGCTTTCCCTTCCTCGAACCCCCCCCCCCTTCTTCTTCCTCCTGGATTCTAGTTCTAGTTCTAGCGAACTTACCTTGCCTCCTGGATTCCTGGATTCGGCCTCCTGGAAAACTGAACGCATTCTGGATTCGGCAGAGACACGGGCCACCTTCTTCAAAACCCGATCCATCCGAAAGAAGGCAGCCTCCAAGAACACTGGTAAGGAACGGATTCAGGTGAGAAGGGGGGAACTCCTTGACAATGATATTGGAAACCATAAGTGATGTTTCTTGGTCTCTTGGTGGTTCTTTAGAAGTTACCGAGGAGGGATCCAGGGATAGGCAGTGGGACATACAGAACTCTGAGCCCAGGAATAATGATCCTGCTGTCCAATTGATATACGGATTGTGCTTTTGTAATCAGGGCATTCACAAAACCATGGGGTAATGGGCTGACCTAATGATGTCAAATGTAATCCGCTCTTGATGATGGTTTATGGAAAGTTGGATCTCTTTAGTCTGCAGGCTTATGGGTCCTGAAGAGAGGGGTCTTCTGTCAATTGCTTCCACCGGCTGCATGGTGTTTCGTGTCTCGTACAGAATATGATGACTAACAACCCAGTCTTGATCAATGAAAATTCCCATAGCTCCGCAGTACACCAAGGCCAGAATGGGATAAGTCTTGTCTTTGGAGGGCGACAGGAAGGCCTGTAGTATCACCAAACTGTTTTGTCCAGGAGAGTTCAAGGATGGAATTGATGTGGAGCAAACATCTTTCTCCCGATTCTCTGCTCCATTTAAGATCAGGAGCTGGCGTTTCCCGAACGTCCAGGAGGTGCTTGTGGACATTCCCCTGACCAAATGTTTGTCTGAAGCACAATACATACACAAACCCATATGGATCCTTCTCAATCTTTCTTGAGGTGATATGGGTCCACGAAAGGCTCCAATTTGCATGGGTTCAGGTTCTGGGGCTGGACTTGGGTTTGTGTCCGTTCTGGCTGTGTTCTCAAAGGACGTCTTGGGTGGGTTTCCCTTGGATTTCTTCCTTTCAGCCTTCCTTTCCTGTATGCGAAAGTCTATTTGCATGTCCAAGTCCATTAGTGCTTGGAATAAATTGGGTCTGGCCACCCAGACCTGTTCCTCCTTGATCTCTTCGTTCAGGCCTCTCCTGAACAGGGTAAAACTAGCCTCAGAGGACCAGTCTGCTTCCTTAGCCAATTGTTTAAATCTGGTCACATAAGAGAGCATATCTTGGGAGCCCTGTTGGAAGTCCAGCAAGCGTTCTTGGGCAGTACAGACCTGCTCTGGACGGTCAAACATGCCTTTAAGGGCCTGTATGAACCCATCATAGTCGTCTAGGCGGGCATCGCCGGAGTTAACAAGGGGGGTTGCCAGAAAGGTGGGATATGATGAAACCCACCTTAGCCCTAGGAGTCGAAAAATAATAGGGCTTAAAGGTAAAGTGGACCAGGCATGAATCCAGGAATCTGCAAAGTGTTTTTGCCGAACCATCATACTTGTCAACAATACCGCCGAACAGGGCACCCTCCTTTGTAGCAGAATCCCGGGATAAGACCAATTGTTTGAGCGCAGCGTTTTCCGCCTTAAGATTTTGAACCTTGGTTGATAATTCTTGCATGCGTCGCATCAACTCCTGCACGGCGGCTTCCATCTCGTCTTTAGGTTCGAACGGGTGGTGTCTCAAACTGTCAAGGAGTTCCCCCCCTTCTCATCTGGATCCGGTGTTTGCCGGTGTCTCCGATCGCTGCCTTCTTGCGAACGCTCCTGGTCTTGAACAGCGCTGCTCGAGACTCGTCTGGTTCCAGGTTGCGTTTAGTTCCAGGAGTGCGGAGTCCAGGAATCCGGGAGACTGGGAAAGGCTAGAAATGCTCGAAACCAGGAAGGGGTAAGGGTCAGGAGCGGGTAATAGCACTGGGACAAAGGAAACAATACCACGAGCTACGAACACACGTCTGGGCTACTCTGCAATAGCATTGAGACGCGCGGAGCCGCGGAAGGCGTGGTCTATAAATAGATCACGCCGCGTTCAGCGCATGGAGTGCGCAAGGGCTTCAGCTCTGGATGGCCATGTTGGAAGTAGTACGGAATGTATGCCCCGTTGAGACAAGGACCAGGAGGTCCAAAAGGGGCGTGATCTGAGGTTCATGACACGGCGGGCACGGCTGAAACTTCCGATGTGCTCGTTGGTGCTGTGGTCCGCTTTGACTTCGTCGAAGACTGGCCAGGGGTTGTGTGTTTAGTGAGTTGTGAGTGTTTATCTTTGTCGCCAGTGTGTACAGTCCCCAGGGAGCACTCTGCCGAAAGGTGAACAACCTCAGAGTCGGAGGCCTGCTTGTCACTGATGCCCTCGTCGCAATCGGCAGTTGTGGCAGCGGGAGAACTTGACTCAGCCTTCAACATTCCGTAGGCCGCCCACCGCTTCACACGGCACTCCTTCAATGTCTTCGGACGGAGGATCATGTAAGCCGCACAACCTTTCTCATCGTGATCGAGGGGCAAGCAACGGTTACACCGTCAATGTTTATCTCTCCAAGGAAATTTGCCCTTGCAAATGGGGCAAAACCTAAAGGGAGTCCTCTCCATAGCTGAGGATAAGGAAAGTGATGAAGACCAGAGAGGAAAGAGGGAGGAAAGGGAAACGCATTCTCAGATTTTACAGAAATGTCCACCCCAACCCCACTCTCCCTACTGTGTAGGCCGACTGAGGGTCCGAGGAGGCTTCGGCGGAGATCCGGAACAGCCGTCGATAGTAAGGACGGTTAGGGTGATCTTGAATAATAATCAAATATATTCGACCAAAGGTCGATAGAACAATAAGCAATGTCTTTGGACGAGCTCCCATAAGACAACCAGTATGCTGGGTGGAAAAAAATAATGTGAGGGACCTCGACGCGTGAGGGTTTTTGGGTACACTACATGTCACGTTAGGGGTTTAGTGTTACAGACACGCCCATGTCAACGTCCCCTTTCGATTCTCGAAAGACAAGATGCAATACTCTGCGGTGACCACTGGATGTCAGACTATATGCACAGCATGTGATTCTAAGAAGATTAACAAGCATCAGAAATAATGTTGTCAAGATGAAAATCCTCAAATTTAATTGTTGCATTATTAGCATATAAAATCTGATCATTTTGTATAAAATGATGTATACACAAGACCGATATTAAAGTCACATGAGAAGGATAGAATTTTATGTATATAAAATATTAGTCCCAATAAAAACATGAGTGACTATATTAAGAAAACCTTTGAGATGAATCATTGATTAAACGTCAAACTACAAAGAATAGTAATTAAAAATGTATGCCCGTCATATGTAGTGTCAGGGACATCTGTAGGCTGCAGTGGAAACATCCCAGGAGAATAGTAATTAAAAATGCATGCCAGGTCATACATAGTGCCAGGGACCTCCATAGGCTGCAGTGGAAACATCCCAGGAGAATAGTAATTAAAAATGTATGCTAGGTCATACATAGTGCCAGGGACCTCTGTAGGCTGCAGTGGAAACATCCCAGGAGAACAGTAATTACAAATGTATACCAGGTCATACGTAAGGTCAGGGACCTCTGTAGGCTGCAGTGGAGACATGCCAGGAGAATAGTAATTAAAAATGTATGCCCGGTCATACATAGTGTCATGATTCGCCGTTTCCGCCCCTTTTGGACCTCATGGTCCATCATGCACCGCAACGTCATACCCGCTATTCTACCAACATGCCCGACACCAGAGAGAAGCTGCTGTCTAATGTTTACCTAAGACTTGTCGCTTCCTAGAAAACAGGCACACCCCTGCGGCTCTGCGCGTCTCAACGCTACCTTTCCGAGTACCCGGCAAGTGCGTCTCTAACTTTCCTTCTTCTTCCGTGCTACCCCCTGCTAGTTAGCGGTTCCATTATCATTCCTGGTATGCAATTGTGCTGCTCCTTGCGCTCCCGCCTGAGGGTCCGCTCGTTCCTCTTCCTTCCCGGGCCTTCGGGCCTGTCCCTTCCGTGCTCGCATACTGCCTTCTGCACTCTGCGAGTATCGCAACTCCTCCCTGGTTCCTAGATCCATCCCGGACATTGACCGTTACTCACCTTACCTTCCTGGACTACTGAACGCTTACCTTCTCTCCGAGGCTGGTATCCGGTTTACACACTGGAGGCAGAGGATACCCACCATACCTGTACAAGACCCGAACTTCCAGGAACAAAGAAAGACCTCCGAGAAAGAAGACTTCAAAGGACAAACAGGTGAGACAAGGGGCAGAGTGTGACACATAGGGTCAGGGACCTCTGAAGGCTGCAGTGGAAACATCCCAGGAACAAGTGGCACAGACACACTTATTAAAACCCAGGCCAAATAAAAGAGAACACACAGAAGGAAGAATGAAGCGGAACACTTAAGACACACCACCATGGACTGCGTGAAAGAGACAGCTGTGAGACAGGCATGGTATCAAGAGAGATTACAAAGACAACAGATGTACAGTTTCAAACAAAACTTTATCAATAATCAGGATGGTGTGACTGCTAACTTGCCTTATGCTATGGTAGGATTATTCTCTATCTAAAGAAACTAAAGAAAGTCTGTGTCTATAAGTCCAAAATAAGTATCTGTCTGTGTCAACAACTATGCTTGTCCTCACAACTATACCTAAACATGGTTGGGGAATCTTCTCTGAAAAATATGTGTTTAAATGTAAAGGTTAAGCTACTTGCAGGCTGGGTTCTTCTTGAGTTCCCCATCTCAAGTTCAATACAGTTCCAATATATGTTCACTTCAAGTTTGATCAAGTTCTGAAGTTACCTTTTTCAAGTTCACGTGCATCACAATTCACAACTAAACGAAGGTCATGCGCCTTCTTTCCCCCAAGTTCAAATGTACCATAGTTGACACAAAACAGAAGTCCTGGGACTCCCTTTGCCAAGATAACATTCTCTGGTTCTTTGGCTTTAAGGGTTCCCTTCCCCAAGACTTTAACTGAGCATTCACATTGTTTCATCTGTTCAAAATTAACAAAAAAACACCAGGATTCGTCTGCTGAAAGTTCACAAGAAAACACTGGGTCCACTTGTCAGACTGCACGGTCCACCCGTCACAGGTCGTGCAACCATAAATCTCCCCAAAGCTGCCGTGCCCCTTTATGTGTTCTTCTGCCTTGGGTTTTCACTTTCCACACTTGTATTCCTTGTAACACTCTTTTATACAAGTTCATGACTTGTCATATACTTATGTTTGCACTTATAACTGATATTCTTCACCCTTGCACTTGTAATGCTCAAAACAACTCTTTGGCTTGTGATGAAACTGAGGCGTTGTTTAAAGCATTACGTCTCCAATTCTGTTCATCTTGCATTTTACTGGCAGTGTATCACTTGATATGTCTATTAGTGTTCATTCACTATTCAGCACATCGTAGATTACTCAAATACCAGCTTTCTTTCGGTTCAGGATTTAATACAGGCAGCACTGACTTGTGCTCCCTCAAATAGCACCTTTCTTTCAGTTTGGTATTCAATAAATGCAGTGTTTGCTTGTGCTCACTCAAATAACAACTTTCTTTCAGTTTGGCATTCAATAAATGCAGCGTTCATTTGCGTTTGTGTACTTTACTTATTTTCAGTCCCTCGGAGCGCTCCGTTCTCCTCAGTGTCTTTTGACACTTACCGGCTCTTTGCAACTCCTCCTGGCAGCTCTCCCGAACGGGAAACAAAACCACCAACTCACCGGGCACGTTGCCACGCACACACCGGCTTCTGTGCTTGGCTCCAACTCTGCTATTTGGCTGCGCCAGCTGCTTACCTTCACATACGAGGGTTCCCGGTCTTTCCCAGTGCCACTGGCAGGTCTCCCGGCTCAGTTGCCCGCGACTCGGCTTCCTGGTTCTCCAGCAAGGCGGATTCACTCCTCTCTCTCCCTTCTGCTGCTGCCCGTATGCTTTTGGGCTCCACCTTGTATACTCTTTTTACTTCTTATCAAGCTGCAGGTGAAATGAGTTCAACTCAATTGCCTGCTGACCTTGTATAAGCCTGTTATTGTGACATGCCTGATCTTCATTACTGGATACCTCCAAGCCCCTCTTCTTCGTCCCAGTACTAGAGAGGTGTTTGCAATAGGTTGCAAGCTACAAGCCAGACATAAAAGAAAGTCACCTGCCACCTCGATTCTACACATACACACCATTTTCCTACTTGCCAAGAGTCAAATATTACTAGCCAATGGCTAGTGGAGAGTGCATTTATTGCACTCTGCTACAAGTACCAGACTGTACTCAAAAAGCAGGTCTGGACAAACATATACATATCTTCTGGGATCTGAATGGCTCAGTGGCACGCTGGCATCCCTCACAGAAGCCACTGCCAGGGATCATTTAAAACTTGCGCTGAAGCACAATTTCACACACAACTGAGCCATCAAAAACATGATCAAATAATGCATACAGGAATTCCAGCTCTGAAGAAAGAAAAGCATTTCTGCAACACAGACTTCTTCTGACTCAGTCTATTGTCCATTTCTGCTACTGGCTATACTGGCTACTATGAACACGTCTTTGTATAACCGTCTGTCAAGGTAATCACCTGCATAATGCGGTTCTTTTGCTACCACAGAGTCACGGTTCTGCCTCTTACTTGTACCTGGTTTCCAACTCAGGGTTCCTTTTTTGACCATTCCTTTGCTTAGGATCTCCCAGGGCTCACATGATATGCCCTAAATACACAGACCATTTGCTTTTCTCTTCAGTTAAGGGGCACTCTACACCGTGTACAAGATTCCAATTAAGGCACCTACCACATATAAAAAGACTAGGATCCACTGTGAACTTTCACCTCCAGTCCTTCTCCTCTGCTCCACATACTATACTCAGTGCCCTGGATTGTGTGGACGCTCTGCTGTTTACGTGCACCAACCCGGCTCCAGAGCGACCCTCGCGTCGTACAGGTTAGAATCCCTTACTAACCTTCCCTTCCTTTCTTGCTTCGTTTTCCCCACTTCTACCTCACCCGGATCAAGTACATTGGACTATCAGCTGACTCTCTCTATGGTAAGAGATATCAACAGAGGGGTAATTCCAGGGCAAGAGAAAGGGGGTGGGGAATTGTCTTACACGCTTTTTACTTACTCCTATTCTTGCTTTCCTGGGGAAGTCAAGGAGGAGACATTACACTACATCAAAGAAGGCCTCATCCCTACTATAAACCGGGTGTGCTTCTGGTTCTTGTGGATCCCTCGCCCTCACAAGTGATCTACTCCTCGAGCTTTATTTAGTTAACAGCTAGGGAGGGGCACCATTGGGAAGGTCTCTTGATACTTCCCACTTGCGATCTGAGTCTCCAGAGCCCAACAGGTGTTCGTTTACTAAGGACAGTCTCACCCTCGTCTCTGGTAAGTCATTCTTGCTCCAATTGGGTCACTGCAAAGTTAGTGGCGAATTGTGACATCCAGCAAGCACAGCCCTTGCACAGCCCAGCTACAATGAGAACATTTGAAAAAAAATAGGTTACCACACAAAAGAGGCCCAGGGTGCAGAAGCCTACTGAGAAATCTCCAGAGTTTGCTGTAGGCCAGTACACCCCTGCCCAGGGTGCAGAGGCCTACCGGGAAATCTTCAGAGTTCGCTATATAGGCCAGTCCACCCCTGCCCAGGGTGCAGGGGCCTACCAAGGAATCTGAAGTTTGTCGTGAGCCAGTCCACCCCTGCCCAGGGTGCATGGGCCTACCGGAAAAATCTACAGAGATAGCTGTAGGCCCTTTCACCCCTGCCCAGGGCGCATAGGCCAACAGGGAAATCTCCACAGTTCACTATAGGCCAGTCCACCATAGCCCAGGGTACAGAGGCCTACCGGGAAATCTCCAGATTTCGCTCTATGCCAGTCCATCCCAGTTTACAATCTCTAATCAGGAGATGGGGACGTGATGTGCACACTGAGGAATTTGCATGTTCACGGAGGAGCCCACAATGCTGTGGACGGGCAGTCAACATAGAGGCCAGAGTCTGAGCATGCTGGGTGGACGAGGGCAGGTAAGTGGCAGCATGTGATGAGCAGGAATACGGACAGGCAGGGGCACGATTGGAAGCAGAATTGATGCTCCAAGCCTAGCCTTCCACATAGATGCCAATGTTTTAGAGAGGGCTTCAGGGTCACTTCCGCGGTGCCCGCACTTTTAAATCCCGCCCTGCAAAAATGTGGATATTTGCATAACCACACCCACCATCTTAAAAAAGATACAATATGCTATGAACCCCCCCACACCAGATTTTTTGCAATAGAATCAGGAACAAGCTCTGTTCACTTTGATTTCCCTTTTGTATATAGGCCATGGTGTGGAGAATGTTTTGGTGATGGGGCCGGCCAGGCTTTCTCCTAGCGCCCTGCCGAGGTGTCTTTCCACCGTTTCCAGCATCAGAGGTTGCCCGGCCTTATGAATACTGCACCCGGCATCAAGCACGCGGAGTGTGTAGAGCGATTTGGTGTTTTGGGCGATGGAGCTGGACGCGGTCCACAGCGTTATGATCCAATTGTGGGTAAGATCCTTGCTTAAACTAGTGTTGTTGGTTCGGCTGATGTTATCGGATAGCAGTCGCTGAGGCATCTCTACAAGCCATAATTAAGTAAGGCTCTCACTATAACTACATGGAGTATTGTACCAGCTACGTGAAACTACATGGAATATTGTACTAGCTACGTGACGCTGAGGAAAGCGCCATCTGTGCAGCCTAATTCAACTATGGCAGCTGCATCCAGGTGGGCAATTGCAAATCTATTGGCAGTAGCAATCAGGCATGTTAGGCAGAAACCTGTGCAGTTCCCTCTGGGACCACTGCAAAAGATTTAGGACTACAGGTGTTTGGCAGTAAACCCACTTGGTAGCACTCTGTACCACACAGATTCACTTGGTAGCTGTGGCTGAGCAGTCAGACTTCCCTCAAGAAGAGTTAGGCAGTATACAGAGTATTCACAATAGGTCAAGAGAACACAGTAGAACGAGTAAACACTGACCAGGGCTTGGTGTAAAAGAGATAATTATTTATTTTAAAACTACATCTAGAAAAACACACAGACACTAATAGTAAGCAATTAAAAACACGGTCACTAAAAGTTATACACTCCCTTAAAAGAATAATTAGACAAGTCTTAAGTAAAGCCCCACTTATTTTCAGACAGCGGTGGGCGCTTAACGTAGATGGCACTCTAATAGTTCGTTTTAAAAAGGGAGAGAAGAGCAGAGAACAAGTTGAAACAGATCCCAACACTTTTATCAGACCATAACAAGAGAGGAAGGCAAAGTAAAACCGTGAAGTTAGAGTTCAAGAGGCCGGATCCACTTTCAGAGGATCCAAACGAATTGTGTCCAGGGTCACACGGTTGCAATGCACAAAAGTCTTGTAAAGGTTCAAAAGGAGTTGGACCAAAGAAAGGGACCAGTTAGAGGGTCAAGGCGGCCAGCCCAGTCTAGAAGGTTAAGGGGTTATTATTACCTTTTAGCAATCTTTAGAAAGGGAGGCCTGGCGGACACTGTACCTTAAAGTGGTGAGAACGATCCAGCGGGGGCAGTTGTTCCTGGCAGCGGGTGCAAGTCGGTGCTTCGTCCGGGGGAAGAGAGGATCTCGTCGTGGAGGAAGACAGGAGTCCGTTGCACTGCCAGGGAAGAAACCAGCCGCTGAGTTTCTCAGGTACAAGGAGCGGTCCGGTGATTCGCGGGTACAGTGGTGAGTGGCTATCCGGCTGCCAGGGTGCTTGGCACGGGCAGTTCGACCACAAACTGGGCTGGGGTGCGAAGAAAGAAAGGTAAACTGGTTGTGCCCGCCAGTCAGGGGAAGAAGTCTCTCCAGCCAGGAGATCTTCTCTGTCGTCGGGAAGTGGTGAGTCGGTTCTGCAGGGCTCCACCAGTGGTGTCGTCGTGGTAGGTAGGCTCAGCTTCTCCCTCGTCGGATTCTCAGGTCCTGTGGCGACTTCTGAAGTTCCAGTGCCCAAAGCCCTGCTTTTATGCAGAAAACCCCCATTCACTCAGCCTAGCTGTCACTCAAACATGCTAAGTGGTGAGCCGGCCGGCTCACCACTTGGGCCAATCACACAAGAGTGCAACCTGAGTTACCAAGGTAACTCGGTCCAGGGTGCCTAAACCCCTCCCCACACCCCCTGTGGTACCCAGACAGAGTGGCACCACTTTTGGAGGCTTCTGTGGAGAAGCCCGCCAAAAAGTGGAACAAAGGGCTCGACTTGGGTTGGAGTCACAGAAGAGAACACAAACGCCATTTTAGAATCGAGTCTTGGCAAAAAATACCAACCGGAGAATTAATATTAATTAAATAAACTGGCGGTATGTTCGAGGCTATGAGAATTAAATAATTAAAGTTGGTAGCCTCGAACAATGGGAAAATCCCATAGGAAAATATTTGCGGTCGAATATAAAAAGTAGTTTCCACTGTCACCAGCCAAAACTCGATCGGGGGGGACGGAGACGTGCACCCTCGACTAACAGACCCCGGGGCAATCGAATTGCCCCGACCAGTACGTCCACAATATGATGGTTTGTACTGGTTTCTGTTAATAATTTGGGACTAGTAAAGCCAATGGTGACTTTACATGCCCTGGGAGACAGTAGTCAGTCACAGGGTATAGAGTCTATGGTGGGGTGTCACTATGACACCCCTGTGTTACTGCACGCAGGGTGCTGTGTAACACACATAGAAAAAACACATGAGACCCTATTGAGTAAACGACCCCATAGCCCATAAAACACATTACCAGTCAAAGGAATACCATAAATCATGTCCAAGAGTGGGAGAAAAAGAGTCTCACTCTTGGCAGGAGGAAAAAACAAACTCCAGAAATCCAGCAAAGCTGCTGGGGCACTCACTAGGTTAGGAAATTCAGCCTAAAGAGAGAATTCTCCCTAACACTTGCCCCCCCCCCCAGACTAAGGGACAGGAGGATTTAATCCACTCCTGGATGAATCTCATACCTCTAGTCGATGACATACATCCTAGAGAGACCATCAGCATTTTGGTGGTGACACCTTGACCTATGTCCTATGGTCAAATCAAAGGTTTTCCTTTGTAAGCTATGTGGCCTACAAACCCTTTGAGGAACATCAGTCTTTTTAAAGTTATAGGGGATCTGGTTGACCAGTCCCTCAGAAGTTGGTACAACTTCTGAACCTGTGTTAGGCTTTTTTAAGGGGTCCTTATAAAGGATTCCCTTAGATCTAGAGGGGCCTCCAGAGGTCCTTACCACCTCTCTGTTGGGAGAAGGTTGGGTTTTAGGCCTCTTGGTTGGAGGGAATGGAGATAAGCAAGGTACATGCTTCTCCTTCCTCTTAGATCTACCTTTACCTACTTTAGGAGTTTCCCCTTAAGACTAGGAATTGGGTTGGAGTCTTCTTTGGAAGGTCCAACAGCCTGAAGGTTTTTGGCCTTAGACTTTACTTTTCTGGTTTTCCACCAGCACTGAGAATTACCAGTTCTCTTAGGCCTAGTTAGGGTTCCAGTAGGTCTATCCACCTCTTCCTCAGAAGCAGGGGGAGTCACAGACTCTATGACTGGGGGAACAATGATGGAGCTTGGTTGGGGCTCCCATTTCCCTAACATTTTAGCCTGAAATTTGCCTGGGTCAGAGGTCAATTTACCAACACCAGGGCTTGTAGTGGGGTTCTCAGTAGAGGTTCCCACAGGCTTAGAGTGGTTCCTTAAGGTGGCCTCTCTAGCCAATTTGGTTTGGTTCTGGGTCTCCATACTGGGAGGCCTGGGGGTACTGGATACTACTCCTAGAGTTCTTAGATCATTCCCCAACAGGACTCTCCCAGGCAGTCTGAACACTGACAGGATTCAACACTGTCAACTCTGTCATGTCGTTACACTGAATGAGGGCTGGTAGAATTGGAACCATTTGGACACTCTTGGCAGGAGGAAAAAACAAACTCCAGAAATCCAGCAAAGCTGCTGGGGCACTCACTAGGTTAGGAAATTCAGCCTAAAGAGAGACGTCTCCCTAACAAGGCAATACCGAGCTAAGAGATGGCGGCAAATATCGTGTTGATATCACCTGCACAAATATAGGATCAATAAAAAAAGGGGGAGCCACTTTGGTCATCTGTTTAGCCGCTTTCTGCAGAATCTCACCTATGCCTGGGGCCTGATCCACTTCCAGACCAGAAAGGCGCAGAATGGTGGTTTTTGCCCACCGAAATCACTGAGGCTGAGGAGGTAGCGAAACGAAGATCGCGGGCCTCTCACGCACCCTGCTGGCACTAGCTGATCCCCTGACCCCGGGGGGACCGGGAATTTGCCTGATGCTCCACATGTTAACCTCAGAGGAATCAAACAGAGCTGCGGTCCCCCGTAGCTCCAGTGAGGTTGGTGTGAGCCCCTGCTTTTTACCAACACTGTTGCTTGGGGCTCCTGCTGTGAGACTCCCCGACTCTCGGTTTCTCTCGCCACGGATGCTACTGGACAAAGGAGAGGCCGCCTGCCCCACTGAGTCTTTTTTGGCATCAAACCTCTCTTATAGGGGGTTGGCGGCCATGGGAGGCTCCCACAGTTTCCATGCTGGAGTGATGCCCCTCCCACTAATGCTCCCTGGCTCTGTGACTCCAGATGGCATGGTTCTAGTGGTGCTGGGGTGCTGAGGAGCGTTGTGACTGGAAGGGGCCTCTCTGCTGCAGTGAGGGATTTAGTCCACGCAGGGAAGGGCCTAGCACCTCCAACTGAGTTCCTACTTCCCTTGAAGGGCTGGGGAATTTGACTCTTGGCTCAGTGTGTGCCCAGTGTGCAACTTAGGGTGGCCTGTTTGAGGGCCCTGTAGCTTTCCTTGCGTAGATGTCTGGGAACCTACCATCCCTGAGTGGTTTGGGGTGGAGGGGAGCTGGGACCACAGCTTGGTATTATTGCTTGCTAAGCAAGTGTTTTCATATTGTGTGCAGTGGGACATTGCATGGTCAAAGCACTCTGGCTCATCTCGTGCGGCCTTCAGCTGAGTGGAAATCTACCTACGCTGAAGGCACCATAGACCTCCTACCTAAGGCATATCTGTGATGACTAAGACCAAATACACATTTGAATTAGGACCTTATCACTGACCTGATTCAGCAGCAGCAGCCTGATGATATGAGAATCCTTGTAGTTGTCCTGTCCTCCCGACCCAAGAAAGGGTTTGCGGAAAACGGAACTCCCAGGGAAACCCACTGGGGGGAAAAATCCCTACGACTCCTTCCCTGAGGTATTCAGTTTCCTTCAGTGTGCTGATGACTGGAATCTGGAGGTTTGGTACAGGAGGATGCGATCACTTCTGTGTCTTGTGTAAGAACAAAATTCACTAAGGAGATAGAGAGCGTAAAACAGCTCTTAGAGGTGTTCTTGGGAGAGGACTAGGGAAGATACCGTGACAGGAAAAGGGGTACGGCAGGAAAGAACTGATACCTCGTTAGGTTGAAAACAGAAGCTCTGGGAATGTGGAGGTACTGGAAACAGAATAGCGAGAATTCACTATGCTCCTGGAAAGACAGGCAACTCTTGGTTATGTAAGGTCAGTTTGAAAGGGAGAGAAGACAGGAAAAGGGTGCCACACCAACTCTTTGCTAAAAGGTGTCGTACAGTATTGATGGTCGTCCTATACTTGAAGAGTTTTACTCAAAGACTGTGCTACTATGCTGCGGGGAGGACAAAGGCACCGATCAGAACGTCAGTGATTCTGCCTCCGAATGCCAAGCACCTGTGAAGAGAGGATCATTAGCGAATGTCTGCCGAGGTAAGCACGCAACTGTTACCATAGAGAAAGCAGCCAGCGTCCTACCCGAAAGCGCCGTAGAAGCGTGATTAACCGGTACAGAGTGGGAGAGCCACGAAGGAGAGACGGAATCCTAAGAGAAAGAGAGGGTGGGGGTTAGCAACTCAGACAGAGCAAGGATCTTGAAAACATAGGACAGAAAATAAGCGATCGTACGTAGCATTCGCTATGCATTGTAGCAACGGGACGAGCAGCAGTCCACACTGGTAGAAGAACATTCACCCTGACGGGGTGGAGCGGAGCCTGAGAACCATAGGCAACAGGGAGGACTGCAACACCACTGCAAGGAACGGGCACCATTTTGGGAGTACTTCTCAGCACCAAGCCAACTGCTTCCATCTATGCCACAAGGAGCCGTGGAATCTGCCTCTCATGACAGGATGCCCTCTCCGAAGGGGAGAACCAGCCTGCTTGCCCGGGTGGAAAAGGTGAAACCGGCAGACCAGGTGGGGGGCGTGAATGCCAGAGGCAGGCGCCCAGGACCGGTCAATCAGAGAATAACCCTTCCAATCGACCAGATAGTGCAGGGCCCCCCATCGGTATCGGGAATCACATTTCCGAGCAACTTCATACAATGGGCCAGAAGAGCTGGAAATGGGAGGAGGACGAGCGCTGACCCCTTGTCTGAAGCGATCCGGCACATCCTTCTTAAATTGCGAAGAGGGGGAACGCCGGGTGGATGGGGACCAAGATGGAGGACGATGTAAAGAAATTGCAGCCTCACCACGCTGATCCAAAACCGGAAAAGGACCGAAGTGGTGACAACTTTGACGGCACCAGCTGCCTGGGTAGGAACTGGGAGGATAGCCAGACCTTGTCACCAATGTTGATAATGAGCACCGGGGAGCGACTGCGATCTGCATGAAACTTGACTCGATCCTGGGCTGTCCATAGAGTGGTGATGGCCGACTGATGATCCTGGTGCATGTGAGTGATCAAACCGTCCAAATTCGGCAGGGAAGTGGCCTGAAGAACTGGCAAGTGAGAAACAGGCTGGATGGAACCCACAAGTGCAATAAAACATGCACAATTTAATTTGGTCCAATTGTCCTGAGAAGCCGAAATGTAGCAGCGAAGGTAGCCTTCCAGAGTTTGATTGAGTCTCTCCGTCTGACCGTTTGTCTGAGGATGTAATCCCGAACTGAGGGCCCGTTTAATGTTCAAAATTTAGCAAACATGTTTCTAGTAATGGGACGTATACTGAGGTCCACTATCCAAAATGATCATCTCAGGGGGCCCGTGACGGGAAAAGACTTGTTCGATAAACACACGAGCCATCCGAGCTGCTGTAGGGACCCCAGGTAAAGGAATGAAAATGGCCAGCTTGGTCAGCGTGTCTATAGTCAACATAATTGTGTCACAACCCTGTGAGACTGGCAGGTCCACGATGAAATCTGTGGATATTATCTGCCACGGCTTATCCGGAAGAGACATCCGCACAAGATCTCACAATGGGAGCCTGCGGGGGGGTCTTTGTCTGTCGACAAGTCACAAGAAGAGATGTAATCCTTGACATCCTGTAATAGAGAAGGCCACCAAAAATGTCTCTGAAGCAGTTCGGACGTGTTAGCAATGCCCCAATGCCCTGCTGCCAAGGAATCGTGACACCAAGCGAGAGATTCTCGTTGCAGTTCCAGGGTAGGCAGAAAAATAAGATCTCCATGGTATAGACAACCTTTGTCCTCAACTAAACCGTAGTCAGTCCTGAACTGAGGGTTACGATTTTCAAAAGAAGTGGTCTCGGATTCGACCTTCTGTAAAAGGTCTCTGATAAGGTTAACAAATACCGCCTTTGGAAATATAAGTTCAGAATGGAACTGCTGATACCGGTTTGGTTCCTTCCTTGACAAAGCATCAGCTCTTAGGTTGCTCCGTCCAGGGATAAACGTGAATTCAATGTTGCAGGGGGGAAAAGAAATGAGCCTGGCGGCTATTAAGCGTTTGAGCGTACCGTAATGCCTTCAGGTTATGATGGTTGGTGCCCTCTTCGATCGGGTATTTTGCACCCAATAAAAGATGCCTCCACTTTTCGAAGGCTCTCTTTATAGCCAATAGCTCCTTCTCTAGCACAGTATAATTCAATTCAGACGGGGTCAACGTCTTAGACAGGTAGGCTATGGGACAGTCTTTTCCCTGGGCATTTTTCTGAAGAAGAACAGGACCCAGAGCATGATGGGAGGCATCCGACTCCAAGATGAACTTCTTTTCCTGATCAGGGGACAGTAAAAGAGGAGCAGTGGAAAAGGCCTTCTTCAAAGTGTCAAAGGATGCCTGTGCTTCAATAGACCACATAAAACGAACTCCCTTTTTCAGTAAATGAGTCAGAGGATGAATGACGGCAGAACATTTTGGGATAAATCGATAAAAGTTTGCGAAACCCAAAAATCGTTGAATGTCTTTGATGGATGATGGGGGAGGTCAGTTTAGAACTGCAGCCATTTTTGTCGGGCCCATGTCTATCCCTTCAGCGGAGAGGATGTATCTCAAGTAGGAAACCCTGGCCTGATCAAACTTGCATTTTTCCAATTTACAAAAAAGAGATGATTGCACTGTAGATGGCCTAATACTACTTGTACGTGCCGAGTATGTTCTTGCTGAGAAGAGGAGAACACTAGACTATCATCTAGGCATACGATGACATAATGGAGGAGAATATCCGCAAAGATATGATCCATAAACCGCTGGAACACTGCCGGGTCATTGGAAAGACCAAAGGGCATCACGCGGTATTCATAATGCCCAAATGGGGCATGAAATGCGGTCTTCCATTCGTGCCCTGGTCTTATCCTAATGAGATGGTAGGCCCTGCGCAGGTCATACTTTGTGTAGATCGTGGAGTTTTTAATGGCCTCAAGGATATCAGGGATGAGAGGCATTGGGTACCTGTCCGGGATAGTGATTTTATTTAGACCACGAAAATCATTGCAAGGGCGAAGTTCAGAAGTGTTCTTCTTAGGGATGAAAAATAATGACACTCCCGTGGATTCCTTAATCAGGCCTTTACGGAGATTAGTCTGTAAGTATTCACATAGAACCTCCTTTTCCTTGGCCGCCAATATTTACATCCTACCGAATGGTAAGGGCTGACAAGGAACGAGGTCTATGGTGCAATCGTCTCTACGATGGGGAGGCAATTACGAATATTCAGATGTATAAAACACCTTGTGGAACGGAAGATAAGACTCTGGTATATCTTGGATCTGATTAAGGATCGCAGCAGACTAATTAAATCAATGTATCCCTGACCTTCTCCCAGAATTCACATTGATGCACATTTGGTGCGTATACTGAACCGATTGTAATCTTAACACCATGCCATTGACCCTTTGCAAACACATACCTCCCGTTGGGGTCGGCCAGAACCGAATCTATTGTGAAGCCCAGCCGGTTGCGACCAAGACTGTGACCCCACACCTCTTCTTGACGTAAGAGGCCATAATCACCTCACCCACCTCCCGAGAACGCAGTTTGGATCCACCCCCCCTTCCAGTGTGTTTCCTGGAGACACATTGAAGTTGGCCCTCTTGAACTCACGGAGTACCATAGATCTGTTGGTAGGTGAATTGAGGCCAGGGACATTTAGGGAGCCAATACACATATCACCCTGATGCCTACAGGTTTGGTGCGCAATACAAAATAAATAAACAAACAAACAAACCCTGGCCAGACATCTTCTTTTTTCCACAGTATCACTCTACTCATCCCTCCTCCGAGACAGATCCATGATTGGGGCCCTTTTAACTGGATCCCTACACTATACCGTTTATTGAGGACATTTGTCCAACGAACCTTAACAACCCTCTCCCCTCCTTTCGCGCCCTCCCTCACCCCCAACAAGGTATCAAACCCCACCCGCAACCATCTCCTCTGCTGGGATTGAATCACCTTTAATTTGAGCCCCCCTTCCTGCCGTCTTTTCCAAAAACGTTCAATTCAAATACTAATTCCCCCCCCCAATGTTATGCATTGAGACCCAGTTTCATATTTACCGGCCTGATCCGCTGGTTCAGGAGGGGCCTGCCGGAGGGGAGCCGAACTTCCCAAATTTTCTTGAGCCTGTGACTTTATGTCTATTTGGATCCTTTATGCGCCATCGCCTGTCCTCCTGGCTCTTTTCCTCGTTAGCAATTTTTTGCCCATCTCCTCCTATTAACTCCTCCATGACTCTTCGTATATCTTCCTCAGTCACCAGTTTGTAGCTGTAGCTCTTGATTTCAAAGGATTTAGAGAAGGGGAACCCGCATCAGTATTTCACCCCTTTCTCGTTGAGCCACTTCGTAAGGGGCCACACAGCCACCTCTTTGCCAGTGTGAGGGCAGATGGGTCTTCAAAAATTGTCACCTTTACGTTTCCTAGGGATACAGAGCCCAGCCCCCTCGCCTTCTCCAGGATTTTCTTGTCTATGTGGGTATTTATGGAAGCGAGCGAGAACAGAGCGTGGGCCCCTCTCGCCTTCCTAATCCGGGGTTCCAAAAAACCTCAGATTATTTCTTCTCTCCCGGTTTTCGAAGTCATCCCTATTTAGGGCTACCTTGTACTTCCTTCTCTCCAGCTCCGCCAACCTCATGTCCATCTGGGTTTGCAATGTTTCGAGGGAGGTCTGGTTATTTTCCACCACCTGCAACATCTCATCCATATCGTCGATTCTGACATTTATTCTGTCCACTTTTCTGCCAATGTCTGCCCTAATTCCTTTGACCTCTTCCAGAAGAAAGGCAATATCTCTCTTGGTGGACATGGCGTCACTCCATGCCTCCAACATGATAGGGTGGGATGTTTCGCTCCTCGACTCTGCTCTCTGGTATACAAACTGCCCCAATGTTGCCCTCTAGTCCATGTGCGAGCAGGGGTGCTGTTTTAAGTGGTGGGGTCATGCCCCACCCAGTTCCCTGTTTGTTTGACCCGCTCTTTAGTAGGGCCCGCTGTGCTCACCCCAGGGGACCCACACTCCGCTGGCAGCCCCCGCTGCTACTCTTTGCCTCACAGTCTGGGTCTCTTAGGTGCTCGTGGGGTGGGTGTCATACACCTTGACCACTCCCTTCTTTCCCTCTTTTAGTTGGCAGGATTATTGCCTACCCCAGCGCTCCCTGGCCGGGTGCATGGCTCTGGTGTAGTGGATCGTTCCTCAGGAGGGCACACGTCCCAGGTGCAAGTCCTGGGGGCCCTCACCGCGACCAGATTCACGTGACTCTACTGGGGTCCCACAGGGCCGTTGTGGGGTGGCCGATATCAATTTAGTTCCCCCCCTCTTGGTGTCCTCTCTTTCCCCATTGTCCGGCTGATGCCCTTGACCGGCGGAGTCCGTAGGCGGGCACATGCCCTAAGTACGAACCTGTGGGCCCACACCTCCATTGGATCTCTTCAGTTGAGCTGATCTCTGTGGTCTCCTCCACTTCTGTTCTGGTCCCACCTTGAGCCTATTTTGCCTCTGTGTGATCCTCCTCTAGGCCAGGCCTCCTTCCTCTGAGCATGTGCCTGGGCCCCCCTTCCTCTCTTCATATCTCGTGGGGGAGCCCTCGTGAGCCGTGCTTGGGCACCAGCCCAGCTCCAGGGTCTCGCGGCCGCTCTCCCTCTCCTCCGTGGGACACCCGCAGCCTTCCTCTGTTGTTCTCGGAAGCTCAGGGCGATTCCCCTCTCCCACCAATGCTAATGATGACGCCTCCCCTCCCAAGGCGGACTGGTACTTCCACACAAACCGGCTGTCCAACTGACAGTTGAGGGGGGGTCCGCACTCTTGCATCAGCGCTACCGTTGGGTATGCATGGGGGGCTGGATTTACCTCCTCTCCACCCTCGGCCTGCTCCTTCCGTTCCTCACGCTGGCTTCTCTCCTGCATGCTGCATCCCCCTTCAGTGCGCCAGCCGGCAGCGAGGCACTTTCACTTTCGCCTGGGGATGCAGCGGCTGTTTCTCTCCCAATACCGGGCCGATTTCGCCCGTTTTTTCAACCACGAGTGCTGCTGGGCTACCCACTCCAACTGTTAAACCTGCGGGATGGTGGGGGTACAGAAAGTGGGGGCTCGAGCCAATTTATCCAGTCCCCAACTCGGGAGTATCACGCTGAGGCTTTCCACATCAGCGTGCCCCCTGGTGGCCTCCCTCATTTCTATTCTTATTTTTCTCCTGCAACAGCCAACAGTGATGCACTATTGTCAACTGTATTTTAGCCCATGGCTTTGCTTCTATCCCCCTCTGCCTCTGTACTTGCTCGGGAAACCGTTGACATGAAATGAGGTAAAATAATTCCACCATTTTTTCCCCACAGTTCCCTCGTTTCAAGAGTCCAACGCTCTTGAATATCCGGAATGTAAGAAAGAGGGTCTAGATCTTCTTTCATCTTAGGTTTCATGATTGCATCCATGTCTGATGTGTCAGGATACTGCACCCTGAGAGCCCTCCAGATATCTGCTCTACAATTATTAAATGGCGCTCCATTCTGCACTGTGTTCTGTGCTGTCACACTTCAATAACTGTATCTCTTCCATATGTCATCAGCTCTTTCCACAAGAATAGCTGCTAAGAAACCCTTAATGTCCCCTATGGGTAGCAGTTTTCCTCCTGTCATTTCTTCCAATTCATAAATCCATTTTCCTGTACCTGATGTCAAACTCAGAAATTTGCATCTTAAGTTTGTTTGTTTGTTTTCATATTTGTAATGCGCGCCAGACCCGGGGGTATCAGGGCGCAGAAGGCAGTAAGTATGTTTTAAGCTTGGTTACATTGCTATACAGTAATATACAATAGAAGATATACATGTAAACACAGAGAAGCATATATACAGAGGATGCAGGGTATAGGAGCATATATACAGAGGATACCAGATATATTATCAGTGTGCAGAATATCAGCAATAGTTAGAATGTATCCATATGTACAAGAGAAAAACTAGTCATTGGAGATAAGAGGGCGAAAGTATGTTAGAGGTCGTTTTCCTTGATCCAATGTATGTATTTGCACCTGAAGTATAGGTATGTTTGGGTAGTTATTAAGGCTAGGGGGGAGGGAGTTCCAGTGTTGTGCGGCTTTCACCTGAAAGCTGTTACCTCCGGTTTTGGAATGTTTGTATCTGGGCACTGTAAGGGTGTTGGAGTTGGCTGTTCTGGTGGGGCGGTTAGGAGAGTCTCTTGTGAATCTATCCATGAGGTAACGCGGAGCAGCGTTGTTGAGGCATTTATGTGTGAGTGAAGCTACCTTTAGTGCAATTTTGTCTTTGGTCGATAGCCAATTGTGAGCTCTTCTTAAGCCGGAAATATGTTCTTTTTTGGGAAAGCTCAATGCTGCTATGAGCGCATTATTTTGTAAAATCTGGATTTTGTTTGTAAGTATTTGTTGGCTACTAGATAAACGGCATTACAATAATCCAACTTTGAGAGAATTAGGGCTCTGGCAAGGGTGGTGCAGCTGTTGGTGGCTGCTCTGATTAGTTTACATGTGTAGGCTGTTGAGGAGGCCATGGAACCGACCTGTTTTTTGAAGGAGAGGGTGGAATCTAAGTAAAAACCTAACGTTTTTACTTCCTTGGCTACCTTAATGATGTATCCGTCAATAGTGAAGCATGAATAGCTGTGACCTAGTTTGTTGATGTTGGGTGAGGTGCCAAAGATGATGAGCTCAGTCTTGTCATCATTCAGGCATAGACCATGCAAGGCCATCCATGCCTGGATGATGAGGTACCCCCTGTTCACCAAGGCCAAATCCTTGTCATAATCTTCAGCGGTATGAGGATCTGGGTATCATCCGCATAGTTGGTGTAGGTGATACCCAGACCATCGAGATCATCGAAAAGGGGCTTTGTGAAAATGGTGTACAGAGTGGGGGAGACACAGGATCCCTGAGGCACCCCAAAGGTGATGGAGATGGGGTCGACCGCTGAAGATGTGGAAAAGACGTACATTGTCCTATTGTTGAGGAACGATTGTATCCAGCCTATCGCTTCCTGTGAAAAGTTGGCTGCAGAGTTTAGGTGGGTGCAGAGTATGTTGTGATCTACTAGATCAAACGCTGCTGATAGGTCAAGGAATAGTAGTAAGGCAGCTTTGCCTTTATCTCTGAGAATATCAATTTGTGCCTTGAGGTCGATCAGAGCGTCTCAGTTAATATTGGGGTCTGAAGCCGGACTGACGGACTCCCAGGAGGTGGTTTTGTTCTAGGTACTTCTGTATTTGAAGGTAAGCTACCTTGTCTAAGATTTTGAGTAGGAAGGGGACGGTGGTGATGGGTCTGTAGTTGGCAGGTATGGAGGGATCTAAGGATTGTTTTTTGAGTAATGGGAGAACCCAAGACTCTTTAAGGTTGTTGGGGATGATACTCTTGGAGAAGGAGGAGTTGATAAGTTTGGTGATGAATCTGGCTGCGTCTTTTATAATTTGTGAGGGGCAAGGGTGACCCTGACAGTTGGATGGTTTTAGGGTGAGAATTACTTTTTTGACCTCAAGGGTGGTGACTTTGGAGAAGCTGAAACGGTGGGATAGTTTGGGAGTGGGTTTCGGTGTAGATGGGGTGGGGTGGGGTGGGGTTGGTAGTGGTGGGAAGATTTTCCTTTTTGTTTGCTATTTTGACTTGTAGGGTAGCCACTTTGTTTGAGAGGGCATTTTCTATGCTAGTGCACCAGGGTTTATCTTTTAAGCATGTGTCTAGGATTGGGATGGGTGTTTCCAATTCTTTAAGGATGGGAAAGAGTTCTTTTATATTGGAGTTAGATTGGGCTATTCTCAGTTTGTACGAGTCTTGTTTGGCCAGGATTATTTCTTTCTTGTAGAGGGTGGATGCTTTGATGAGGTTGGTTTGGTTTGTCTCTGTAGGCGATTGCCACCATGTTTGTTCACTTTTACGTTTTTCAAGTCGGAGTGATTTAAGGTGTGGCGAGAACCATGTGTTCAGGTGTTTTTTAGGTTTGCCTTTTCTGAGTTAGAATGGGGCGATGGAGTCAAGTGGCAAGGTCATTATTTTATTATATTCGTCAACTAGGGTAAAGGGGTCGGTCGGGTCAGCGAGTGAGTTCAGAGTGGGGAGGATGAGGGGTACAAGCTTTTCGGCAGTAATATTCTTTTTATTTCTAGTGGGACTAGGTCCTGCTGGCGGGTTGTTAGAGGAGGTCGATGTAGGGGCCTCGAGGGAGAAAGTGATGGGGTGGTGGTCTGACCATGGTTGGGGGGAGATGGCATTGATAGAAGCAGAGCAGTTATGGTCTGCCACCCAGTGAAGGGTTCTACCTTTATTGTGTGTAGGAAGGGTTATTTTTTTTATTGACCCCTAGCTCCGCCAAGGTGTCGGCTATTAGTGTGGCATGTTGGTCTTTGGGTCTTTGAACCCAAGGTTGAAATCACCTAGGAGGATGCTCTGGGGTGTGTTTTTAGTTTATCGGCAATGATAGTTGTGAGGTCTTCTTCAAATAGTCCAGAGGGACTGGGAGGTCTGTAGAGAAGATGGATGGTGAGGGTTTGGGCGTTGGCGATGGGCATTTTGGCTGTGAGTGATTCACAGGAGTCAAGTTTATCAGTTGGCGTGAGTCTTCTGTGAAGATCAGGTTTAGCAATGATGGCAAGGCCTCCGCCTCGGGATTCTGTTCTATAGGCTCTGAGGATAGTGAAGTCACCTGGGACAGCTAGAGTAAGGGCTGGGCCTGCAGCTGTATGGAGCCAGGATTCTGTTATGGCCAGGAAGTCCAGTTTTTCGGAATGAATGAGGTCTGCTATCTCTGTGGCATGGGCTAGTATTGACCAGGCATATATAAGGACACCTCTGATGTGTGGTGTGATGGATTTAGGGGCTATTGCGGGGGGGGGGGTTAGGATAGATAGGGATGTGGCTTGGATGAGTTGTGGGAGGATTGTACATGAGAGCGTTGTCAGGAACCTTGGTGGATGTCTCGGTGGTTTTAGGAAGTTTACAGGTTCTTCTGTTGGATCGTATTGCGGTGCGGGTAGATGGTTTGTATATCTTGGGGAGCCTAATTATCCTTGTACATCTGTGGCCATGGAATTTACTGTGGTCTTGCTCCCCCTTTTTCCAATAAGAGAAACTGCACAAATCCTAACCCACAATCGGCTACCATCGTCTGACAATCCATGGTGGGGACAACGGTTCCTGACAGCCTCCTCCCTAACAACGATCTTAACCTGCTCACATATGGCGGTGATTCTCCCTTCTTACTACACGATCGACCTTTGAGACGCTCTGGATATGTTATGGGATCTGACGTCCTATACTTAGGTTGCTCCAGATAAAACCATCTTACTTCCTTGTCTGCCTGCAGGCTTCCCTCGAGGGCACATGCACCTCTTCCCTCTTCCCCACAGAAGGATTTCCTCTACTCGTCTGACATGTCTAGTCCCCAACTAGTATGACGCTCGTCCCCTTCACCCTTATCTAAGGTCAGTCTGGCTTAAGGAAAAGGCTCTATGTTTGAGACTAAATGGATTTTCCTCTTCGCTTTGTGATTGGAAGACTAGGGTTTGATCTCCCGTCCCCCAGCTTCCCGATTTACTACCTTCCCTTAACTCTTGATGGGCCTTATCGATTCTGTCTCCAATACTTCCTATATCAAAGCTCTCTTCTAAGGCCACTCTAGATGGCCGTGGCATCGCTCCCTTTCCCGGGAGGAATTCTTCTATACTGCCCCATTGTATTTCTGGGCTCGTTTCCATCAGCTCCTTTTGAATGCGGTTAATATCAAGCTCCTGCTGTCTTCTCTTACATTCTAATTCTTCATCTAGTTCTCTTCGCTTTATCGCTTCCCATCTAACTCTATCCTCTTCCTGTTTTATCTCCTCTCCTTACCCCTGCTCTCCTTTCTTCCTCTTTTCTTCATCTTTGTATTCTTTTGTCCCTTAATTTCTGCGCTTCCTCCTCTTCTCTATTCTGTTCTTCTACTGCTCCCAGCTTGTTGTCATATTTTCTTTGCTCCTCTGCCCTTTCTTCTTTCTTTTGTTGTTCCTCCTGATACATCTGTTCTCGTCTCTGTCTGCTCTTTCTTCCATGTGCATCTTCCTTTAATCTCTTTCCTCGTTTCCTGTCTTTTCTATCCTTTTCATCGTGATCTTCTCTTTGCCTTACTTCCTCGATTATTTTCCCATCTAGCTTGAGCAATATCTGTCCTCCCATCTATTCGTTCTGTATGAGCGTTACCTCGTCAGCTTTATCCTTCTCTCCTTTCCATCTCTTAATCACTTGTTCTATCTCTGTCGATATATTTGATAGCTCACTTTTCTCCTCCTTGTCCTGCAAGATCTTAAAGATCTCCTCTTTTCTCTTACTTTCCACTGGACTATCATCGCTGCTATATGCAGGCAGTTTATATATTGGGTTACTATACCCAGTCGTCGCTTTCAGTTCCTTTAAAGGATACAATCCTATTTCTTCAGTACTATTGCCTTTTACTTCCAGTGAGGTAAGGGGAGCTGAGGGCTCAACACCTTCCACCTTGCACTGATTAAGCATCCATTCTTCGGGTGGTGGATCTTCCCTCTTTTCCTGGTACATTTTCCAAAGCTCTAAAATAACTAACCATTTCTGTAACTTTTTTCCTGTGTATGCAGAGTGCAAGTATGTGGTCATGTGTTGCAATAACGCTTTTGACAATGATCCCCCTTGTGGCCATGGCATGAACATCTTATCTGCTGTGCCTTTCACGCATTCCGCACTTTACTGTTTGAGCTTGGGCATGGGCCTCATTATGAGTTTGGCAGTAGCCGTGCTGCTGCCAAACTCGTGAAATTACCGGCACCGGGCAATGGGGACGTACGGGCCATTGCGACTCCGGAAGACCTGTTCTGTTCCCATGGCCGGGTGGCGGTATTCATTACTCCCCATTCCCCATGAATGGTGCCGGTGCATCCGACGAGTTGTGCTCGCGGGTGCCAACTTATAATGAGGCCCCATGTGTTTTGGCAATATCTTACATAAATGCATCAGAGGAATGATATCTCCGATTGTGATGAGTCTTAATTGACTGTCAATACTTACCAGAGTTTATAAAATACTTTCACCAAAAACAACAAATATGAGCGTGCTCCAACAATCGCTGCTCAAAAGGTAATGTACGATCGGACCGAAAAAAAATGTCAGACCCTACAATACGACCGAAAAATGCTACCACCAAAGTTTGAACATCAAAAGTTCGGTGTGGTATAGTGAGCGGGGTGTTGCGGGGGACACCTCCGCAGCACACCCGTGAATTAAAAAAAAAAAGTATAGTGAGCAGGGGTTGCGGGGGAAACCCCTGCAGCCCCCGTAGTATGCAAGTGTGTTCGTATGAGAAAGGTACAAACTTTTGGTAGTTTGCACCTTTCTCATGCGAACTTTCCGGCCACAGCAAAATCAGCCGCGGTCGGATCACTTAGAATCCGCTCAAAACCTCTATTTTTCCAATTTTCTCTGTCTACCTCTGGATTGGTACCAACCACTTCCCTAGATAGATATAGTCTAACTTCTTAACTTTTCCTCAATTCTCACACAACTGTTCGTGTCATTCCTCGACACCTTAATTCAACACAATTCAACACAAATACATAACCAGACAGACTTATCGACTCTTTACATAAAAACCTTGGTGATCACCCTTACTCCCTGCCCCTAATTAATACTCTGATCAAGGAGTTTAGATTGTCACTTTATGAAGGCCTGTCCTGCACATAGCCTAGTTTACTCCGATTGGAGTGTGAGACAACCTCTTCTAAAATCCCTTGCGTTAGGACTCTTGGGCATTCTATCCCTCTCTCTTTACAAAAATATCCTGTTACTTTCGTAACTTTTTTTAAATGATCACAACCCCATCGCCTTGATTTGACATTCCCCTTAGTCTACTCACCATTCGCTCGTTTAACTGGAAGCCTACATTATCGTATCCTCCTCCAATCAACCACTTTCGCCTTCTGTCCGCAAAGGCCTGTGGAAACCAGGTAGGGATTTCGTCAAAGAGGGACCCTGCCCACTGTCTCAATTTTCTTGCAAGATTTCAATTCGGCCGCTCTCCACAGGAAACCCTGGGATCTTCCGGCTAGATGGCGGAGGATGTCTGATCGTCCGAAACACAGTAGTCAACAGGTCGATGGGTCTTTTTAAAAACCATCTGACATTGCTACCACGTGAACCCGGGGGTCCTTAAATCAGTAACAAGTCATGCATGGATGGGATGCAGAATAACTCTTATATCAAATAATAAGACCGACTCAGGAAGTTGGTAAAAAGTCTGTCCCGACTGTTTTATTATCAATTGCCTAAAACAGGGACTTACAACAGACATCAATGGACGTTTCCTTAAGTTCTCTCAAAGCATTTCATAAAAAATAACACTTTTATAATTAAAATTCATCATACGTGACATCATAATACGTGGCAAATATTAGGAACCTATGGGAGGTTGTGGTTGGCTCAAGTGGAACATCTAAGTATACTTTCTATATAGGGACGGGTTGTGATTGGGTCTCTATAGTCAGGTGGACAATTTATGACCACCCGTAGTGCAAGTTATCTTCAACAGTTATTAAGTAAGCAGTATATCATTGGCTCTTAAACAATAAGGCCCTTCGTTATATGACCCTCTACAATTGGTCGGCACACTTGTGCTCTTCTGGAACATTTGGCTCACTAGAAGCACGTGAACTGGTACCCCAGGTGTCAGTGGGTGGACTTGACTGTGTCTCCCCACCCAATCAGCCCAATTTCTCATCACTCATGCCTTCTGCCATTCAGATTGTCTATGAACGCGGCCTTGCAAAGTATCCTTGCTCCTGGCAATATAAGGGATTATAGGACCACTGTTATCACAGTTCTGGTCTGCACACCTGTTGTGATTGGCCTTTCTTCCTGTGTATTCATCCCGCCTGGATGAGGTATGTATGGAGTGATGTCACTTGTGGAATGTTTGCTGTAAGCCTGGAATGTTTGGGTCTGAATACAGTTCCACCCTTGGCAGTTGAGTTATGTGAGCCTGGGTGGTGGGAACAAGTGGGTTCCTCTTATGAGTACTTCCTAATCTCCCGATTAACCCGACTACATCTTATGTAACTGAAGAACTTGAATAAAGCAACTGAAGATTACCTGCAATTTAGCAGTGTATCCTTTTAAGCATCCAAGCCTAAGAACCTGTCATAACATTTTGGCAACAAGGTCTGGTTTTGGAGAGGACCTGGATGGACCCTGGAGTGAGCAGGTACCTTTGTTGTTGGCCCAAGCAAAGGAGTGAGGAGATACTGCTGCAGGGGGTGCAGGCTGGAGGAAGTTAAAGTGAGACTGAAGTGAGACTGACATAATGAGAGGGAACCCACTGCCCCCATGGTCCATAAGGAGTCCCACCACCCAGGGAGAATTGGAAGAGGCAGTCCTGTTAGGCTGCCAGGTGGCAGCAAAGTAATTCCCCTGCTAAGCACCCAGGGCGGATTATAGGAGGCTGCTCTTAAAAAGGAGAAGCTGGTCCAGAGTGCTGCAAAGATATTGAACTGTCTGGCATTCAGAGAGACTTAACCAGATCAGCCCTGGGTTTAAGGAGTATGCCCTTGCAGATGTCCTGGCAGGAGTGAAGAGGTTTGGTCTAGTGGACTCTGTGGTGAATAACTGACTGGCAAGTACCTTAAGAGAAGCCAAGGTGTCTGTGTTGCTGAGCACATAATGTACTGACTTTTCATAATAGCTGTTGGGCCGGCGGCCCGCCCAGCGCAAGTGAAAGGAGTTTTCATCAGCTGTGGGACGGTTGGTGAGCGGAGCTCAGAGCAGCTCTGCGCTTCAGTGAGGCTGATGACGTTGGCGCACCTGGTGTGGGAGTTAGCAATCACATGGAATGCTCCGACTGTGTGGCTCTGCGGCGATCCGCGTGAGCTGGCCATAGCATGGAATGTTGGGCGCTTCTCCGGTGATGGCTTCGGAGACCGTTTGAGCTGCCGAGTTTCAGCGTTGAGTATTAGAATAAAGCGCCCATGTGCGCTCCCTCGTGACCAGGAAGCGAGCCGTGGACCAATCATAGCTACTGATGGGTGTTATTCAGGAAGGAAACCTGTTGCCGGTGAAGTGTCCGTGGCAGGCGGCGCAATGACTCCGCAGGACAACAGGGAGTTGTGTGTGCCTGCCTTGAGGACGTGTTCCCAGGGTACAAGTGAAAACAGTGGAGGTACAGTTGTGGAGCGGCTGTTAAGGTTGCCACCCGCTCTGTGTTGAAGTATGGGGGGCAACGTGAGATAGATGAAATGCCCATGGTTGTTTGACGCTATGCAGTAAAGCTCAGAAGTGTACTTTTCTTTACCATGTCGGAATTCCAATGGAATGTTACTTCTTGAATGGAAGTTTGCTGTGTGGGTGTTAGTGGGTGTTGCAAAGGTGGCAACATGGACTTTTAGTATGTGACCAGGAATTGTTCCGAAAAGGTTGCATTTAAACTGTTTATTATTGATGGAGTGGCAATACCTGAGATTATGAAGTTGCATCTAAGAGTGCTTGTTGCATGATGGTGCATGAGTGGTCATTAATGGGTGACAGATTTTGATGGGCATTTAAAATGTTGTTTGATGCTGCCTAACGTGTTAGTTTAACGAATTTTGAGGCATTTCAGGAAGCGTACGTTGCGACCTAGCAACATGGAGGTTTAGTGCACAGTAGTTGGATGTTGTGTGTGGTGCATGTTGGTGCACGGGATGAACAGTGACAACTGAGACTGGACTTATACTGCATTTAAAGTGGTATTTGCTGATGCTGCCTAACATGTAAGTTTGTAACAATTTTTGAGGCTTTGCATATTTTTAAAGTTGCAACATAACAACATGAACTTTTAGCATTAATCCATTGTTTTGATGGTTCTTACATGCTGGTTTAACATTTTGAGGATTTACAGGGTATTTAGGCTGCATTTTGGAGCAATGCAACATGGACCTTTAGGTTTGATATTTATAACTATGCTTAGAGTCCTGTTTAAATGTAGATTTTATAAGGGTGATTGTGCATAGTTTTTGGTTTGAGGTGTGGGTAGGTGTCACGATTCGGTCCCTTAGCTCCCGTCCCCACCACTTGGGGGCATGATTTGGGGTTTATTCCCTACTGGACTGTCCTTCCGACCCTGATGCTACCATGCTGTGATGAAGTGGGAGCGCTAAATCCTTATTTTCCAAGCTACTTCCATTCCGGATCCATTCCAGGTTTTTGACAGCCAGCATGGTGCTTTAATCAAATGACTATGCTTCCCAGAATGCCTGGCCCACTGCTTCATCTCCACCCTTGCAGGACAAGGGTGGGTGGAGGATAGGCAACACCTGTGGCTGCAGGTGCAGCAAGCAGCACACCTGAGGTGTGTACTCGTTAAGCCGCTTTAAAAGCCTCAGTTTGCTTCAGTCCAGCGCTGGTCATTGATGCAGTGTTCCTGTTTGTGACTGGTCCCTTGTTCCTTGTTCTTAGCTTTGTGTCTAGTTCCTAGTTTCTATTTCTTGTTCTTTATCCCTGGATTTCGAATTTAATGTGCTTAATTGATTTCTGCTTCCTAGATTCCCTTTCTGTCTTCCTCTGTTTGCAGGCAGCATTTCCCAGTGCTTTCCTTTTTGGTGCAACTCAGTTTGCCTGTGTTCTATATTTCTTTGCCCTTTGCTGCTGTAAACCTTAATGCTTTAGTCTTTCCTCTTTATAGATTTAGCTTCCTGCCTTGAGTGGGTGGGTGAGGTTTGCCTTTGTAATTTCGTTTTCTCTGCTCCTGTTCCTTTACTTTCTCTTGGAATCCATTGCAGGTTTACCCTTGCACTTCTGCATTTATTTTCCCATTGATTATTAGGCGTGGTGTGCTGTTGTAGCTAGCTCCGGTGTGAATGCCTATGTTTTCCTCACTATCCTGTAATCACTATTCCTACATGCCCCTTGTCTTGAGTCTTATGTATTTAGTTATCCTCCCATTGCTGTTATAGCCTTTCTGGGTCCCTGTTTGATCAACAGGGTTCATGGGCTTGCTGACATTCAAGTGGTATTTCTCATCCTCGTGAGTACTGTTTTTAAGTTACCTTATTCAATACCATCCACAGTGTTAGCTCACATATCCTGTCGTTGCTTGCCCTGGACGTGGGCTTAGCTCTGTCAGTACCTGTAACAGCAATTATGGGTAAGGAGCTTGCCGACTTTCCCTGTAACCATAAGGAGCTTCTAAGTGCTTACCCCCACATCCCTTTTCATATACTTGTATTGTTGTCACACTCTATTTGCACTCCTGGGTTTTAGTATACATGCGTCTTGGTTCCTGTGTGCATGTTGTTTGACTCAAAGCTATTCTGTGTGATCTTGTGCACATTTCCATTGCCATATTCACTGCCTTTGTACTCACCTGACAGTGGGACCGTGCCAACAGCGTAAGGTTTCTTTTTGAGGGACTGCATCGCTTGTTAGCAGAGTGAGATGTCCTGGTGTAGGGGTTGTGGATTAGGTATTGCATGAAGCCAACAGAGTTGTTTTGGAGAGTGACTAGCTGTGGCTAGTCAAGAAGACTCTAGGGTAGAGTCTGTGGTTGCTGAGTGTACACAGCTATGGAGGTGTGTGTGTGTTGGAGGCTCTGCAGAGTCATGTTGTGCGTGATCAGTGTGGCTAGTTAGAGAGGCTCTGCTGAGCCATGAATTGTGTGACCAGTGATAGTCTGGTCAGGAGTCATGAAGTCAGGGTACTCATTGGAGTCATAATGTTGTTGTGTTGGGACCAGTGTGAGTTTTGGTCAAGAGTTTCTGCGGAGACTCTGGTGATGCAGGTGCGCCTGCATCTCATTAGGTATGTTCGTTCTAACTGAAGTGTTGCTTCTGGGATCATCCTGGACTAGATTCTTGGATGGTTCTGGGAGTATGGCAACCCAACATCTTTGTGGCTGTGTCCACCCCATTTAGTTTAGTGTAGTTATGAGGGCTCAGGTGTCTGGCCAACACTTAGAGGTTGAGTTTTGGTGGTTTGGTTGACAGGTGTGGCAGCTGGTTGCCCATTAGATTGAGTGTAGGGAATGTGTCTTGGGAATGGGTCTGGTGTGTGTGTGTGTGTGTGTTTGGCGTTTGGGTTTATGCGCCCGATTCATTAGTTGCCTCGATGGTATGGTCTGGGTCAGTATGTTAGACTTGTTTCTTGTAGGTGTTGTAGCAGGCCTTGTGCCAGCCCATATAGCTGGCCGTTTGCGCTCAAGCGTGGCAGTGGTGGACGGTAGGTGTTCAGTTTTTATCCAGATTGCGTTTGGTTTGGTGGTTTGTGCTCCAGTGTGGCAGGCTGGTGACCCGTTGGTGACGGTGGCGGGTGGTGGAAGGTGTTGCGTGTTTTTTTGAAGGTAGACGTTAGTCGTCATGTTGGTGGGGTGCCATTACTGGATAGGTAGTTACGCCTGTTTCCGCTTGGTTATCTAGAGTGAACTTGGTGTCAGACGTGCGCTAGGTTGGGTGTGGTTTGTTGTCTGATTGTGATGGGTGTATGTTTTGTGGTGTAACGGAAGGTGTTGAGGTGTTTCTGATTGTGAGGTGTGATGCATTTTGTATGCTGTGGTGTGCTTGTGATAGTAAGGGAAGGAGGTGTTGTGATTGGTCGTTCTTCCAGTGTATACATACTGCCTGGATGAAGTATGTATGGAGTGATGTCACTTGAGAAATGTTTGCTGTAAGCCTGGAATGTTTGGGTCTGAATACAGTTCCACCCTGGGCAGTTGAGTTATGTGAGCCTGGATGGTGGGAGCCATTGGGCTCCTCTTATGACTACAACCTAATCTCCTGATGAACCTGACTACAATTTATGCAACTGTGAAACTTGAATAAAGCAACTGAAGATTACCTGACAACTTGACAGTGTATCCTTTTGAGTATAAAAGCCTAAGAACCTGTGATAACAACGCCCAACTCCTATTTCCATCCTTGGCTCATGTGACAGGAGACCGTATTTCAGCCTATTTTGTAGCATTTAATTGTCTTGAATTAATAAAATTGGCACTAATGGTGTTCTTTCTTTGCAAGTTAACAAGGGCTGATTCAGCGTCTCATGTTCACTATTCTTCGAAGATAGATAACCGGTTCTTGGCCGCTCGTCCTTTGACACCAGGCCATACCGTTTGTCTGATCCTTCTTTCTCTGTGGGTCTGAGCTTACTAAATATGTGACACTGAATGTCCAGATTCTATATAATGGTGGTACCGCCTGCAGTCTATTTACTACGCATAGCCAGTCTTTAATATTACTTAGTCTACTTGCGTTGCTGCATCTGTACAGTTATAAAACGTCTTGTATTTTCGGCAGTGCTCTTCCCACACACAAGCTTCACTCCGCATATGAAAGTTTACTTGATTCTTTACTTCGTCATCAGATTCCATAAAGTCTATAGGTCCTCTTCTTCAGCCACTTTTCTCAGTGTGTCACGCTTGCTTCATGTGACGTCATCAGCTTCTCTTTCTCTCATTTTTTATATTCCTTTGGGGATCTCCTCCAAGAGGTCGTCATCTCTACGGGGATACTTCGCATGGGGTTTTCTCAATGGATACCGGTTCTCGCAGACTCTCCGTGGAATCGGCACCATCACTGGCGTCGTGCATGTCGCGATCTCCGGCTTCCAACATATAGGATGGACGGGGACGGGACTTCGAGCAGAGGCATTCGGCTGCTCCTCTGCAGAAGACTTTTGAATGTGCACAGGGTTTATTTATTTATTTTTTTACATTTGTAGAGCGCACTGCAGCCCATAGACATCGAGGCGCTATTACATGAAGGCGTAAGCAGCAAGATTATGTAAACATAGGAAACATAAAGGTACTTAGTTACAGAGAGAGGAGTGGAGCATAGTTACAAATGACTTGACCCGCTGCAGGACCACTTCGATTTCACAATTCCTATTTACCACTTCTCAGTTGGATACCTAATAGAGACCTTTGAATGTGCACCCATGTGGTGCCAGACCACTCTGTTTACCGGATCTGTCTTGGCTTCAAACGTTCAGTCACTCATCTGCTGTTCAATTATTCACGTCGCTCGTCACATACACTTCACACACTGTTCTCGTCAGATTTCTCATTACAATGTTGCTGCTTTTAACCTTGGCTCTAACACAGACCGGTCTGGTATCAGTCTTCTGACTCACTGTCTGTGCTGACTTTACTGGTGCTGCTTTGTTGTAGGAGCCAAGGACAGTACCACAGTGGCAAACGCTCCTCCCCGCCTTGGTTATTGACGCAGGAGAGCCTCCGGTACCTCCGACACACGATGCAGGTTCTTTCAGCTTTAATTCCAGGTCTTCTGTTTCTTATTCTCGAAGGCTCTTGAAAGTAACAGTCTTTCTCTGAAAAATCAAGGGCACTTCCCTCCTTGCAACCCTCTTCGGTCTTGCCGTCTGTCTCCTCGTATTAAACTGCCATCTTGGAACTGCTGCTTCCTCGTGTGTTTTGCCTTGCTCAGTGTGTTCTTTCGTGCTTTGCCTTTTAGCCCTGTGGGTAAGTGTAATGGAAGTCAGGTGTGTGTGTGTAATGATCAGTAATTGCCTGACTCTGCCTCACCGTTGTGCTCGGACATGTCAGGTATACGGTTCTAGTGTTAGTCCGTTTTCTCTCACAGTGAGCTGTCTGTGAGAAAGTGCTTGTGTCGGGAAAGGGGGCAGGGGTTGAATTCTTAAGTATCCTACCTGGTAGGATGGGCAAATGGTGTTATAGGGGAGGGGATACCGCGTCTCGCTGTGCGGTATCCCACTTGCACTTCCCAAAAAACCCATCATCCAGGTGATCCTCTAAGATAACAGGGATTTTGTATGAGGTTTTCCCTTTTGTATATAAAAGGCATCAGGCCTTCTTTGGGGCTGATCAGGTTTGCTGGACAATAGGGATTTGGAAATGTCAATGTGTCCATACCATTTATATGAATAACACTTCCGAGAGGGATCAATAATGGACTTATCACTGCAGGATATCCAGCCTCTTGTGTTTGTTCTCCTAGGGATTCAGTTCTTAAAAGTCCTTGGTTCTAAAGTCATTGTTATCTGGGGACAACGAATGTCAAGAAATCCTGATGAGGAAGATAGAACCTTACATGATGACCGACTGGAGCTCTCTGGGATTTGTCTAAGTTATGTCTCTTTCCTCTCTGGGATTTGTCTACGTTATGTCTCTTTCCTCTTCCTCCCCGACTTTCAGTAATCCCAAACCTTCTGGGGTAGTAGCTAATTCTAATACTACATTTTCCCCACAGGAGTATTGCTTCTCTGCCTCTAAAGGGTTATTATTATACATTATTTTTTTATAGCTCCACTTGCCCATGGGCCCCAGGGCACACAAAGAACAGTAAAAGACAAACAAAAAAGGAAGGCAGAATAGTGAGTCAGGGCGGGAGAGGCTGTGGAATCACGTACTCATCACCCCAGTTTGAGGTTAAACCGGTAGGTTTTCATAGCTCACTTAGATTCTGTCAGGGAATGGGAGGCTCTCTGCGCTAGAGGAAGCGCATTCCATTCTTTAGGTGCCAGCACGTCAAAACTGGTTCCTCCATATTTTGCCAACCTGAACCGTGGTTGCTTAAATCTCTGGCGGTCGTTAGAATGCAAATGCCGGCTTGGGTGATTGACAGTCAGGCGTTCCAAGAGATATCGAGGGGGCAGGGGGGTAGTGGCGGTCCAGCATTTTTAGGAGAGTGCTAAAAGCTTGTGAGAAATCCTGTGCCTGACAGGAAGCCAGTCTAATGCCCTTCTAGAAGGTGTTATGTGTTCAGGTTTAGATAAACCATTAACCGCTCGTACAGCGATGTTCTGGATGGTTTGAAGGGAATGGAGATTAGCCTGGGAAGTCCCGATGGGAACGCTACAGCAGCAGTCAAGTCTGGTATTTACTATGGCCAAAATCGATCTATTGCAGATGGAGATATAGGGCCCGATTTAATTTAAGAGCTTAGTGATATAACCACAAGATGATCATGTATGAGCCATCTGGGACTTCATAGTCAGTTCAGCGCCCAAATGGACACCCAAGGTCTTGACACATCTGGTCACAGTAATCTTGCTGCTTGCAATATTAAAGCTTGCGTAGGCTGGTTCCAGTCACATGAGCCGCGGCACGGTAGCCACAATGAGAAGCTATGTTTTCTCAAAGGTGAGCGCTAGGCAGTTTGAAGCCATCCAGGACTGAATGGCAGCATAGACCCCATTCAGGGTCTCAGAGTCTTGAGAATAGTCACCACACAACTCAAGGACCACCTGAGTGTCATCAGCGTAGTTGTTAACGACAGACACCCACGCAGTCCAGGAGGTCGAGCAGATGCATGATATAGATATTATATAGAGATGGGGCTATGCATGATCCATACGGTACTACAGCAGTGATGGTGGGAGGTGTAGATTGGGCATTCTCTACTGGCACTCTAGAGATCGAGGTCCCTGGAAAGAAGCAATCCAGTCTGAGGCTCTGTCAGTACGTTGAGCCGGACCTTTCAATCTGTTGACAAGTACGGAATGGTTGACAAGATCGAATGCTTCTGAAAGATCTAACAACATCAACAAAGCAGGTTGCCCTCTTTCCACTGTGCCTATGAGGTTGGATTTGAGGTCCAGAAGGGCCGTTTCTGTCCTGCGTCTTGCTCTAAACCCCGATTGTCGGGTACCCAAGATGTCATTGTTCTCTATAAAGTCCTGGAGTTGTAGATATGCGACCCTGTCCAAGATCTTAAGCAGGAATGGGGTGTTAGTTATGGGGCGATAGTTGTTGGCCAAAGTTAGAGATGGGACCGGCAGGGGTATCTGCAACAGCATGGAGGCCATTACTCATAGCCCTGAGACATAGTTGCCGTGCGGTTTTAGCTTCTTGGTGACCAGTAATTTTGTCTGAAAATTTGTTCTGAATTTCCTGGCACCAAGCCAAGTTTCAGACAATATTTTGACTACCTGTGTCTTTGCTTCCGTGATGGCACTCTTCCATATTTTCAAAGAATCCTTATAATTGCTCAGAGTGCGCAGAAGGGTTTTGCGCCCTTCCCTCTCCAGGGCTCTTTTCTTTAGTCTCATATGCAGAACATTGTCATCAAACCAAGCATTCTTAAAGTTCTCGGTTTTTATCTTTTTATTTTTTTATTTTTTTTGGTGCCACGGCCTCTATGGAGCCGGATATGATAGGGCCAAGATCTTTACTTCTCCCCTTACAAGGGATTTTTTTCTGATAATTCTCTCTTGATGAGTCTGGATAGGGGCAAGGTCCCCATAAAATGTCACACCTCATAATTCCTATTAGCTGACCCCATTTAAACTTAATGGGGTCATCAGAAAAATTCAAAAGGACACCTTTTAATTCCTCTCTCCATGAACGTATAGGCTGTATTCTTAATCCTTTTCTAAACCATTGGGAGAATCGAGCTGTAAGCCCCAAGAGATTATTATCTTGTCTCTCTGGTATTCGACAGTCCTCCTCACCAGCGGCCCCCTGCACGCTCTCACTACATCCAGAGCGCCTGCAGATGAGTGCCGTGGCCTGTGACCCCCCTGGCCAGCTTCCTAACTTTGGGCCTCCATAGTCCCGCGGCACGCGCCGCTCGCATTCCCCGGCACCTTCTCTCCCTCTCCCTCCTCCCGCCTCCCTCCCTGCCCCCAGAGCCTGATTGGGCAGTGCCCCTGAGCTTCCTGGTCCTCCTCGCCAGCGTCCCCCTGCACGCTCTCACTACATCCAGAGTGCCTGCAGGTGAGTGCCGTGGCCTGTGACCCCCCCCGGCCAGCTTCCTAACTTTGCGCCTCCATAAAAGTCCCGCGGCACGCGCCGCTCGCATTTATTCCGGAATCAAACTAGACTCCCAGGCCTCAGAAGCGCCCCTCTGCCACCCCGCACCCTCTTCCAAGTCTCTCTCCCCTCCCGCCTCCCGCTCCGGCCATCCCCACTCTCATTGGTCCTCTTGGTCTTCATCACTGGTCCCCCAGGGCAGCCCTCTGCCCAGCAGCCCCTTGCGGGTAAGGATCCCAAAGGCGGCTCCAACAGAAGCAGCTCCAGGAGGTGTCAGCAGGGGAAGCCAGTGGCGTGCCGTCAACCAGCAACTACAAGGACCAGTAAGGTAGGAGTGGCTTGAGGCGGGGGAGAGCATCAGCCCTACCTTTGAAACCTGACCACTTGCATTGGGTGACATTTGGATTGCATTGACAGGCCTCTCTCCCACTATACAGGACTCCCAAGTTTCGCAGGGCCACAGTGCACAAATTGCATTGTGCGATATTTAGACTGCATTGATAGGCCTCTCTCCCACTATACAGGTCTCTCAAAGTTATCAATGCCCCTGTGCCCAAATTGCATTGTATGTTGTTTAGATTGCACTGATAGGCCTCTCTCCCACTATACAGGTCTCCCACTATACAGGTCTCTCAAATTTAGCAGGGCCCAGTGCACAAATTGCAATCCATGATATTTAGATTGCACTGATAGGCCTCTCTCCCACTATACAGGTCTCTCAAAGTTAGCAGTGCCCCTGTTCCCAAAATGCATTGTATGATGCTTAGATTGCATTGATAGGCCTCTCTCCCACTGTACAGGTCTCTCAAAGTTAGCAGGGGTTCTGTCTCCAAATTGCATTGTATGAAGTTTAGATAGCACTGATAGGCCTCTCTCCCACTATACAGACCCCTCAAAGTTAACAGGGGTTCTGTCTCCAAACTGCATTGTATGAAGTTTAGATAGCACTGATAGGCCTCTCTCCCACTATACAGGTCTCTCAAAATTAGTTGGGCTTTTGTGCCCGGACTGCATGGTAAGACATTTATTAAGTCCTAGCTGTGCCCTCAAACTCATTCCTCAAACAGTACATGCCCCCCTGAACCTACATGGCTAGCTCACTGCGGTGAACCCAAGGGAGACGCCCACCGTACAGGACTCCCAGATCTAACCCTGTCTGGCATTGTGCTCCACTGCTTCAACTGATATTCAAATCTAGCTGTACTTGGTATCAGACAGTACTACTTCAACTGACCCTCAAATACAGCTGCTCAGTCTGGTACCATGTTGCTCCCCTAGGCGTGGGCCTCCTCCCCACGGTGCAGGACCTTCGAGTCTATCTGTACTTAGTATCGTGCTCCGCTGTCTCAGCTGATCCTCAAATCCAGCTGTATTAGGTCCAGAACTCTGTCACCCACCTAAGTGTAAGCCTTCTCCCATTATACAGGGCCCTAATCTAACTGTGCTTAGTTCAGTACGAGATTAAACCCGGAAACCCATCACTACCTAGCTTAACCAAGTCCCATTCCACCAGACCGTTCAATACCCTAACCCTCCACGACAGCACACCCTTAGGAAACACACCCTACCCACTGACAGAAACGACAGACTGAGCTAGAAAGCACCCAGCGTATCCAGAAAAGGAAAAAACCTAGATCACTGCGCCTGCACAACACAGCATAGAGGATCAACTACCCAACTATGCCCGCATCTAAACTGAAAAATGGGCCGACCCAGAAAAGGACGCAGAGAAAGAACAAAATCGTGCAACAAGAGGTGCGAACACAGAACACCGACAGAACCCAGAAGAAGCAGCCCCATTGGAAGGA
Organism: Ambystoma mexicanum; assembly: GCF_040938575.1. NCBI lineage: Eukaryota > Metazoa > Chordata > Amphibia > Caudata > Ambystomatidae > Ambystoma > Ambystoma mexicanum. The sequence continues at coordinate 29,647,375 of NC_090921.1, read as the reverse complement.
AACACACCTAACGCAACCATAATCGGAACAAAATTAGTAAGAGAAAAATCCTTATACCTCACTCCCTACCTCGCGACAACCACTAACACCGACGCCTCAACACGGAAATCTCGAGACATGCTAAGAATTTCCCGAAACACCTGAAAAAAGACGGGAGCACTCAACAAGAGAGTGGGAGTGCTCCAACCCCATCACCCCTTACATCACAAGTACAGAGGGGCACCATCAATTTCTACAACATCCCACACAATACGGCGAAGCACGGACAACCAACAATGCTACCTCCGACCCAACAATCGGACTCAGTGAAGAAGCCATCGCTGACCTGCATCCGAACAGCATCACATCAGAAACACCACGACTGATCAGCCCTGTTTATCAACCTATTGGACCGATTCAATGAAGAAGCAGCCGTCGACGTTCTTCATCCTACCAGCACCAATGCGGAAACACCACGACCAGACAACTATAAACTTGAACAACGAATAACCATAAAACAAAATCACACCCAGAGGATCCACTGTAACTTAATACACGCAAGGTCAATGTCCAAACACTCAACGGAAATATACAACCTCCTATCAGAAGTTACTATTTGTAACCGAAACATGGCTAGACGACAACTACAAGATCACCCTCAACAACTGCCTGCCTGAAGTCTTCAAATGCATCCAAGCAAACAGGAAATCCAAAAGAGGGGGAGGGACTAGCGATCATCCACAAGGAACAACTACCCATCAAATTGGAAGATCCACTAAACATCGATAAATGCGAATCCTTAATACTACGCCTATCAGTAAACCCCAAAACTAAACTGAAATTCATACTGATATACAGACCACCAACCTATGATGCGACCTTCATAGACGCATTCACGGAAGCAATCACCATCCTAGCCATCAAGTACAACCATCTGATCATCCTCGGAGACTTCAACATCTGGTTCGATGAAGAACCCAAAACCACACAAAAATCCTTAACCGCCCAACTAGCAGCCATGAACCTACAACAACTAGTCAAAGGAGCAACACACTCAGCAGGGCACACAGTAGACGCAATCTTCGCCAACAAGGATCTCATCACCACGGCACCCCCAATTCAAATACTCTGGAGCGACCACCTCATCATTCCATTCATAATTACAACTGCCGCACCAACAAAAAAGCAACAAGAAAAATCACTGATCATGATGAAAAGAAACTGGAGAACCATAAAAAACTCCAACCTAACTGTGCTCCTAGAACTCAGCAAACCACAGGCATCAACCATGGAAGAAGCAGACCTAGTCAAAAAAGTTGCCCTGCTCCACACCTGGATCGCAACAACTCTAGACAACATCGCCAAAGAAAAGCCCTTCACCCCATCACGTAAGAAAACAAAAGCAAAATGGTTCACCCCACTACTCAACGCCATGAAAAGAAAAAAACGATGAAAAATAGAATCAGAATGGAGAACCAACAACACCACTGCAAACAAATTGAAATTCCTGCAACAAATCCGCTCATATAAAAAGGAAATACAAAAAGCGAAGAGGAAATATTACGACAACCGAATCTTCAGAGCACCAAACGCACAAAAGGAACTCTTCAAAATCATAAACGAAATAAAAAACCCACTGGGCTGCAACAACACGCCAATTTCATCGATGAAACTGTGCGATGACCTAGGAGACCACTTCAAAAACAAAATAACCTCCATCCAACACACCATACAAAACAGACCAAGCAATCACAGCTCAAACCCGAGCGACACCGACGAGGAACACCCAAACAAGCTACAAAGCTTCCCAGAAATATCAGTTGAGGCTTTCGTCAAACTGGTAAAACAAAGCAACAAATTGGGCTCTCCTGAAGACCCCTGCCCCCCAGATGTATACAAAACAATTCTCAAACAAGGAACCCCCATGGAATACCACAGGAATCTCCTCAACCTCTCAATCTCAACAGGTAAAGTACCACAGGCCTTCAAATCAGCGTACATCAAGCCACTACTCAAAAGACACAACAGGAAACGTAGAGGACTTATCCAACTACAGACCCATCTCCAATATACCCTACATAGCCGAATTGCTAGAAGCGTATGTCTACAAAATAACCCAAGAATTCATAGAAGAGCACTGCCTACTAGACCAGGCACAAGTAGGCTTCAGACCAATGAGAGGAACAGAATTGGCTGTCCTCTCAATATGGGACGACCTAAAAACAAACGCAGACTCAGACAACAGCATCGCCCTGATTCTCCTTGATCTGTCTGCAGCTTTCGACACTGTCAACCACGACATCCTCATAAAGAGATTAGAAGGACTAGGGATAACAGACACCGCCCTACTATGGATCAAATCCTTCCTAACAAACAGAACTGAAACCGTAAGGATGAAAACTTTTAAATTCAAACCCAGAGACTCCACGTGCGGAGTACCACAAGGATCATCCTACTCGCTGCTTCTATTCAACATCTACATGCACCTTCTGATCAAACACATCAAAAAACACGGCCTCACATGCTACAACTACGCCGCCGATACTCAAATAATCTTCAACATACAAGACACCCGAGAAGAAAACACTACACTAAAGAATTGCCTTCGTGAGATATTCAACTGGATGAACCTCAACCACCTCAAAATCAAACCAGGCAAAACAGAGATAATGATTGTTTCAAAAAAGGGAGAAGACATCAGCTACATCCCCTGGCCAAGAGAGCTTGTCACCACGCCCAGAACCATCACCAATTGTAAAAAACCTAGGGTTCCTGATGGATAACAACCTCACTCTAGAGCCACAAGTAAACTCTCTACTCAAGAAATGTTTCTTTCTCCTGCGAGCAGCAAAAAGGATCCTACCGTTCGCCAACAAAACACTTACCATCATCGCTTTGGTCATGTCCAGAGTTGACTACGCGAATAGCCTATACCTGGGCATGCCTGAACGACTTCTAAAAAAACTACAACGCATACAAAATGCAGCAGCCAGACTCCTCCTCAAGGTACCAAGAAGAGAACACATCACACGGCGCTAAAAGTACTACACTGGCTACTATTAAAACAGTGTATAAAATTCAAGTCCATGTGCATCACGCACAGAGCAATACACAAACAAGGCGCAGAATTCCTAAGTGATAAACTAAGACTACATCAACCGACAAGAACACTGAGATTAAGCACCGACATCCGCATGGAACCCAAACCCTATAACAGAAGAAAACTCGGAGGATCCTCTTTCTCTCACCAGGCACTGAAAACCTGGAATGACCTACCTAAGAATATACAGAACACAACAAACCACCTAGCATTCAGGAAACTCCTCAAATCATGGCTCTTCACAGCGTAACTACAACAGCGACGCACTAGAATGCCCACCCCATTAAATCAACAAAGAAAATAACACAAACCTCGGCCACTCTCAAATGGACAAACACTGAACCCAAAGAACCGACCATAAGATATCATGGGAAATGGCCACAAAAGGAGGCCTCCAGAGACTGATCACATACTCCGACCCAGACGAAAGCCCTAAATGACTCACCCGCTCCCCCCGGACATACCATACCCAAACCGGCAGACGCATCTAGATAGAAAGTTTGAGAGGAGTCCGCCACACCAGACCAGCACCCAAGGAGGAGAACAGACACCCAACCCACATTAATCAATCCATCGGCATTTAACACCTACAGAGCTGGCTAGAATAGAATGGCGAGGAGCAATCATAACACTTACAAAGCGCATTAGAACAGCACAAGGAGCGCCCCACACAAACCAAATCCCTGCCAGGCGTAGCGAGTGCCACACTCGGACAGATTTCTGAACTTCTGTTAACCTTCATACAACCGACTAACAAAAAACTCAGCATTTCTGCAGACTGATCTCACTCAAAACCTCACACAACCATCTCTCGCACAACAACCCGCACCCCCTTCACAACACCACAACAACACATAAGCAACACCAACAGCACACGAGGACTGACATCAATCCAATACTCGCACCAAAGCTCAGCACCCGGTGTATACCGGGTTGAAGCTGCCAACAGAACACCACTCCTCTCACTATCCTACTCCTGCTTCACCTACTAACCCATCCCACCTTCTCATTTGCAGATCCGCCAGAGCGCCTGGGGACCAACTCCATTGGTGACGGTGCGCGGTACTAATACCTTTAACATTTAACATAATCCATAGGTGATACTTGATGTAAACCCTGCACCATACTTTGATATTTTCCCAAGCCTTTCACCCTCCCCTCATTGTCTGTGAGTTGCAGCATTGCCATCATGTTTCATTACTGTAATTGTCCCTGCTCTTCACCTTCTGTTCCTGCATGGTTTCTTTAGCCCCCTATAACATGTGGTCAGGCAGTCCAATTGTTCAGACAACCTACCTACCTGCATTTGTGATGCAGCCCCTTCATCATAGGGCGAGGCTTTTCCATGTTGAATTGACCTTCCTTGTGCATGCACTTCCTAACTTGTTTTTGCATTTTATGTACTTCTCTCCCAAACCCCCCTTCATTGCCCCTCCCCCTCTACCCCTTTTTCATGTTCAGCACTTGCATTTTCCAATTTGCCTCACGACCTAGTAGGAACGTTTATTATTTTTCATCCCTTCCTCCCCTCCCTTGCACATCCTCTAGTCCCCCCTCTCCCCTGCTCTCATGTATAGCACTTGTACATTCCAAATGTTTAAAGACCTTGTAAGAACATTTTTGTTTTATACCTTTCCCTCTTCCCTATTCCCCCCTTTGTCTTGATGCGCCTTGATACACAATCTTTGCTGTATAGTTTGCATTACAAATAACCAATAAATAAACTAAATAAATAAGGACAAACAAGATGCTAATCATTCCCTCTACAGATTCCCTGATAGGAGACATGGCCTGTGTGTTCAAATCCCAAAAGGGGACTCCTACCTGATGGTCCACCTGATTGAACAGTTGGTATGTTCTCCAGAACTCAAGCTTTGCGGGATCGACCCATAAAAAAAAAAAAAAAAGAAATGTTGTTCTGTCTCTAGCCCTTCATTAGTTTATCATGTAGATAGTCTAGGAGTGCTAGTTTTCTGGCAAGTCACACAGGCCTGCATTATGGCTTTAATGCCAGCCTCCATCCCAAACCTTTCTCTTCAATAAATTTGAAGTTTCGAAATTGTTTGAGTGCTCTTCCGTCAAATGTGATTGAGCTTTCTCCAAGACCATTATGGCTTTCTGGAATCACCAATTGTAGTTTCACCTTACCCTCTGGGTTCGTGTTTCCTCTATAAAGAAATCCTTGTTTTAGAAGGAAGAAAGGATCCCCCCTTTCACATCCCTCCCTGTCCGAAACCACTTGTGAAAACACCTTAGTTAAAGGGGTTCCTTTCACTGGGTGATGGTTAAATCTGGAGGGGTAATTCGTTCTCCATGACCATCCCTTTCTGACTCAGAGTGGAAAGGATAATTTGAAGCCTCCTTTGCCTCCATGAAGCCCTGGGTCCCCCTATTAGTGTTTTCCTTCTCTGCTACTTTGGGTAGCATTGCCCTCTCAATCACCCCTTGACCGATCGTATTGCCTCAGTAAACATGAAAGGGCTTCTTTCTGTGGTTTTGCAGCAATACTAAAACATCACCTCTGCAATGTGGGTCTATTGCCCCTGCTAAGACATCAATCCCAAATTGACATGCCAACCATTACCTGGGTGCCAGTCTAATGTATGTATCAGGGGGTGGAATCAATATTAAATCAGTGGGTATCCGTCTTCTTTCACCTGGAGTAATTATTTTGTCCCTATGGAAAAAATAATTTCTCTAGGCACCCAGGTTAGGGTTGGCATGTCCACAATTATTTTGTCCCTAGAGGGACAACATAATTGATCCAGGTGAAAGAAGACTGATACCCACTGATTTAATATTGATTCCACCCCCTGATACATACATTAGACTGGCACCCAGGTTAGGGTTGGCATGTCAATTTGGGATTGATGTCTTAGCAGGCGCAATAGACCCAAATTGCAGAGGTAATGTTTTAGTATTGCTGCAAAACCACAGAAAGAAGCCCTTTCATGTTTACTGAGGCAATAAGATCGCTCAAGGGGTGATTGAGAGGGCAATGCTACCCAAAGTAGCAGAGAAGGAAAATATATATATCAAACCCGATAGAGCCCTTAGTAACTGAGCGGTCCGATGCTCGGCTTCTTCGTTTCTCAAACTTTAAAGGTCCCCCGAGCCACATCCCACTCCTGACACCATCTGTGAAGGCATCTTGGAGTAAGACATAGACAACAGATTCTGAATGAACAATAAAAATGCATTTACTTAAAAGTCAGGATGGAACAAATGCCTTTATTGCCCTATACTAAGGTGGGATTTCCCTATCAAAACAAAACTAAGGAAAGTCAAAGTCAAAAAGTTCAATTTAGGAATCTGTGTGCCCAAAACCTATACTTGCCATCACAACTTATCTATACAATGTGTAGGGATGTCCGCAACCAATAACAGTGTTCAACACAAAGTTTGCAATTATGTTCAGCTCACAGCTTTATTTCATCTCCCTTCGACAAATATACAACAGTTTTAATAAAAGTCTCAAGATTGCCTTAAGTTCAGGATGATCTAGAGTTAACTGCGCCACACTTGCACCATCTGTATATGATATTTAATTTGTATTGCGCTCATACACAAGTGTTTCAGAGCGCGATGAGGCAAGGGAGGGGAACAAAACAACTATCTTACTAGGCCCAGTGCCATTGAGAACGTGCAAGTTTAGGCGAGAGGGGAGAAATGGAAAGTGCTGAGCAAGGGATAACAACAACAAAAGGTAGTGCAGCCAACAAAGTGGCAAGTGCAGGTTTAGAGCGGAGAAAGGGGGTGCCTGATAAGTGCAGGTGAGGGGACTGCAGGGTTACAGATACAGACCCAAGTGCAAGGGTTGCTAAGAGGCAGTGCGAGTAAGTGGCTGGATGGGCATAGACCTGGGCATGAAATTAGAGGGTTCACCAGGTGCAGGGTGCCGAAGCAGACAGATCAGCAGGGGAGAGGAAGAGCGAAAGAGGAAGCAAAGAGGAAGGTTTTAAGGTGCTTCCGGAACCGAATATGGTTCTCCTCAAGTTTCAGAGTGGCATGGAGGCTGCTCCAGTGGGAAGCCCCAGCAAGGAAAGAGATCAGCCACCAACTTGTTGCTTGTAGAAGCGACTGACCATTAGGGAGGTGGAGGAGCAAAGAGCTGGAGTGGGAAGGTATTTACGGAGGGAGAGTTGGAGGTATTTTTTGCCCAGGCCCCAGAAAGCCTTGTGGACAATGCAAAGGGTCTTGAATTTAATCTGTGCAGCCACTGGGAGCCAATGAAGAGATTTCAGGGCTGGAGCCAATGAAGAGATTTCAGGGCTGGAGAAATACGATCCAGGGCTTGAGGCCAAGGACAAGTATCGCAGTCCTGTTCTGGATGAGTTGAAGAGGAGTGACAGTAGAAGCAGTCAGATTTAGAAAGAGGCTGTTGCAGTAGTCCAGCCTGGAGAGAACCAGAGCTCTAGAGACAGTAAGCTTCTGGGGGAAGGAGAGGAAAGTAAGGATACCTCTGAGGAGGTGCAATTGGTAGTTTGACTTCTTAGAGACGTCAAAGATGTGAGGAGAAAAGGAGAGTGTGGAGTCGAAGATGACCCTGAGGTTCTTAGCCTCACAGGTGGGAGCAGGAAGAGGGCCAAGGGAGGCTGGCCAGAGAGTTCCAGGAAAGGAGGGTGCAGGTGTGCTGATGTGGAGAATCTCAGTTTTACTGGCATTAAGGCAGAGGTCATTGGAGGCACACCACTCCTGGATAGCAGACAGACAGTCGGAGGTGAGAGACACAGTGGAGGTGGCAGAGGGAATTCTGAAAATGAGCTGAGTGTCATCCGCATAGCACTGAAAGTTGGAGCAGAGAGCTGCAATGCGATGGGCAAGGGGTGCCAGGTATTGGTTGAAAAGGCAGGGAGAGAGGTTAGACCCCTGGGGAAAACCACAGGTAGAGAGCGAGATGGAGGAAAGGAATGACCCAAGTTGGACCTGGGAGGGTCGATCAGAAAGGAAAGAGGTCAGCCAGGCCAGGGCCTGATCGGTGATACCCAGGTTATCACGGAGACGGTTGAGCAGGGTGACATGGTTGACCATGTCGAAGGCAGAAGAGAGATCAAGTAGGATGAGGACAGAAGGGATGTTAGAGTCAAGATTGGAGAGCAAGTCTTCACGGATGTTCAGGAGAGCAGTTTCCGTGCTTCTGCCAACTCTAAAGCCAGACTGATGGTCATGAAGACAACCAACAGAGTTGGTGTGAAGATTTAGCTGGGAGATGGCCAGCTTTTCCAGGAGTTTGCCAAGGAAAGGAGTGATAGAGATCGGGTGATAATTAGCCGGGCATGACGGGGCAGCTGTGGATTTCTTGAGAAGAGGGTGCACAAGAGAGTGCTTCAGAGGGGAGACGAAGGCTCCAGAGGTGAAGGAGTGGTTGCAGAATGCAGCCGAGCAGGAGCAAGGGTGTCAATGTGGTCCTTGATGGTTTTAGACGAACAGGGAAGAACCTGTTTTGATGAGACATTCATAGATGGGACTTGTCTAGATACCTTGCATGGGGAGAACAGAGGAAAGGAAGAGAAAGAGGGAGGCAGGGGTGGCTGCAGGAGGGCCAGAGTTAGCAGAAGCCGAAGGGGGAAGAGGTAGAGAGGACGAGAGGGTGGACAGGATGGCCTGGGTTTTTGAGATGAAGTGAGAGCCAAGGGCATTGCGAAGGGCCTGCGAGGCGACAGGAGAGGTAGAGACTGCAGCAGGATTGGCCAGTTCCTTGCATATTTTAAGGAGTTCGGCCAAGTTGTTAGATGCCGCAGAGACGCGGGCTTGGATACGGGCTCTCTTCTTAGTTTCGACAAAGAGCCGATATTGCCTTTGGAACAGGCGGCATGCCAATTTGTCAGCAGATGCACAGGAAGCCCACCATTCCCTCTCAGCCACCCTACACTCTCATTTAAGGGCAGCTAGGTCGGAGTTGTATCAAGAATGACACTTACTTGGCTTTGGGCTTCAAGAGGATCCACATGACAGGGGCAAGAATACCCAGAGTATCAGAGATAGAAGAGTAGAGCATGGAAAGGGCTGTGTCATGGTGACAGTCAGCCAGAGGAGGAGGAGGAGAGAGGAGGGGGAGAGAAGGTGGAGGCAAAAGCCTCAACTGACACACTCATGGGTCGGATGACCGAGAAGGTAGGTGGCAGTGTTGGAGTTGACTTGGCCTGAGGGGAACCGAGGGAAAGATGTGAGGAAAGGAGGGTGTGCTGACTCCAGGAGAGAGGAGTGGTCAGAGGACATCACAACATCCAGTGTGTTCCCTGCAGAGGGAGTCAGACCAGAGGGGAGAATAGAAAGAGAGAGAATCGCAGAGGTCGCGAAAGAGTCCTGAGGAGGAGCAGGGAGTATCCAGATGTATATTGAGGTCACCAAGAACGAGGAGTTGAGTGGTCGAGTCCAGGAGGGAGGAGGAGATGTCCGCCCACTCAGAGAGGAAGGAAGTGATCTGACCTAGTGGCCGATAGATAGTAGCCACGGTAAGGGACTGGCCAGGAGAGAGAGAGAGAGAAAGCTTGCAGACAAGGCATTTGAAAGAGGAGTAGGTCTGCATAGGAATGACAGAGGCAGGAATCCATTCCGGGAAGATCAGGGCTACACCCCCTCCGGACCAGAAGGACCTGGACGCAGAGAGGATCTTGTATACGTCAGGGAGGAGAGTGTCAAAGCTCTTGACAGAGCTGGCTGTGAACCATGTCTCGGTGAGACCGAGGACATCGAGGTCAAGTTCTTCCAAGAGGCAGCAGATGTCAGAGGAGTGTTTGACAGCTGAGTTGAGAGTGGCAATATGTATAAGGTTCAGATATGAGTTAGCACCATGCACTCCAAAGTGTACCTCAACTTTTATGAATAGTTGGGATTAAATTCATATAATTGTTATGGGAAGTCAAGGTGCGGGGGAGAAAGATAACAACCCTGGCATATGGGTTGTGGACAAAGTGAGAACAAGGTAAGTTCCCTATTTGGGAACTCCCGTCCCCTGCACACTATTTGGAAATACAAACTTAATTGTTTTCAACATTCCCATACAGTGTTGCTAAAGCATAAGTAACATACATTTGACATCATCAATGTTTGACCAAAGTTATCATCCCATAAAAAGATACAAGACCAAATATTAGAATCATCCAAAGTGTGATAAAGTGAGTAGGTGTCAAAACACAACCAAGTTTCTTGATATATATTTATATCTAATATTTATGGTTGTTAACTATTGGTAGAACAACTCAATAGATTGCAGTTATTTACTATTGAAAAAAACCTCAATAGTCAATTGTACTCCTATCTCCTTGGTAACCTTCAAAATAAGGTATAAAGCCTAGCGATGATTATAACAGGAGATGTGCTTACCCTGTTCCTTTTTTCTTAAAAAAATTGGGTAGAAGGATGTTCTTCCCTCCACGGTAAGTATCAGATTTGAAACAAATGTGTTCTTTGTTTCTCCAGGAGTATCTAGGACATATATTACAGGATTCTAATATGATGATAACTTTGGTCAAACTTTGATGATGTCAAATGTATGTTACTTATGCTTTAGCAACAATGTATGCAAATGTTGAAAACAATTAAGTTTGTATTTCCAAATCTAATTCAGAATATTGTTTAACTTTCTTTACTAGATTTAAAGTTTGACTTTCATAATACAGCCCCTGAAGAAGAGAATCTCGAAATGCGTTGGGCAACTTATTTTGAACCAATAAATACTGATTAAATCAAAAATCAAGCTACAAGTGTTTTTTTCTACAAAAGTGAAAATTGAAAAAGCTATTGTCACTATACCTGATGATCAGACTATGTCATGTCTAAATTTTACTCAAGAAATAGAATGCATATCTAATTGCTTATCTATAAATACTTGGCTACATAGCCCTAGATAGTGTGCAGGGGACGGGAGTTCCCAAATAGGGAACTTATCTTGTTCTCAATATGGACCAGGTTGCCAACCTTGAAAGACTTCCGGGAGGGGTACAAATCAGAGGTATGCCCTGCGGAGGTGTAGAAGGAGCCCGGGGGGGGCAGGAGGGGAAGGAGGAGAGTGCAAGGTAGCCATGGGGGAAGCAGAGGAGGGAGGCATTGAAGCCGGGGAAGGGAGAGAGGGGGAAAAGGAGATGAAAGGAAATTGATGAGGCATGGGAAGCGCCTGTCAAAGAGGGGGAGGTTGGCCTGAGGGCCTTGGACCAAGATGGGGCCATCCAGGTAGACATTAATGATGTCCTTAGAGGAGTCGAAGGGGGCCAGAAGGGCCTCAAAGCAGGTGCCACCATTAATGGGAGAAGAATAGAAAGGAGAGAGCACAGAGACTATATGATGAGTCCATAGGTCTGGCGAGAAAACAACAAAGAGGATGTCGGTGCGGGTCTGTTGGAGGAAGTGCTGGTATAGGTGTCAGCGATAAGAAGGCCTGGGATCGAGACCAAGATGTCCTTTTTGAACTTCTTCTGGCAAGACTTAGTGAGAAGGGAAGGATAGTTGATGGAGAAGCAGTTAGAGAAGATCGGAGAAACAGAGAGCGCCATGGGCAAAGTAGGGGGAGAGGTGGAAATGGGGGTAGGAACAGGATAGGAACAGCAGGGCAGAAGCACAATGCAGTCACTGGGCCAAACCGAATTCAAAAGAAAAAGCGAATGGTACAACCACAAGGGCACGGCAAAAATTCAAATCAGCAGTAGCAGTCAAAAAAACAGCTAGATTCAAATTAACATTAATAGTAAAAAACACAGCTGGATTCAAATTAGCATTAAAAAATACAGCTAGATTCAAATTAGCAGTAGCTGTCAAAAACACAGCTAGATTCAAATTAGCATTAAAAAATACAGCTAGATTCAAATTAGCAGTAGCTGTCAAAAATACAGCTAGATTCAAATTAGCAGTAGCTGTCAAAAACACAGCTAGATACAAGTTGGCAGCAGTTCGGTGTAAGCCACAGTGCTATCACAGGCTGTAGGAGTGGAAGGAGATAGGGAGGGAGAGACAGAGGGGGAGGAGAGTGTTAGGTTGGAGGAGACTAACCCATTTCTGTGGTGGAGAAAGAGAAGTCACGGCAGTTCAGGCTCCACTGAAAAGTGTGGGAGAGGCATCCTTAGTGCTTTCATGAGGTGGTGCAGGAAGTCCTCCCACAGAGTACCAGCAGCGGACAGGGAGCAGACAGGGGCCTTATGAAGTGGGCCCTTGGAGTGATGGGGCTGGCTAAAGCCTGCTGGTCTCCAGTTGGCCAAAAGATGCACCAAGTGGCCAATAAGCATAGAAAGGGGGGAGTCAGAGGGCACTCCAGGCAGCCCTCACACTGATGAAACTGCGGAGGCCATCTTGAAATTGCCGCAAGGTCGGCAAAAGGCACAAAGGAACAAATGGAGTGGGAAAAACACTGCAAATGCGGCCACAGATGTAACAATGCCGTAGCTTAGGTGATGGCAGGCGATGTGGTGGTAAAGCCCACTCTTTTCACACAATTTTGCAGGAAAGGATTTTCTTTTTTTTTTCAAAATAGCAATTTCAATTTTCTTTTATGAAAAGCAGCATCAGCAGGGATGCAATGGTGCCCCTACCTCGGGGAGGGTCAAAGATGAAGCATGGCCTCCAGGCGTGCCCACCAGCTGGCTGAGGGGAGAATGAAGCAAGCTCACGCTCTGGTGATGGTGAGCATATATGGTGGTTCTTTGTACAAAAATGTCTTGACTGAAAGTTGCAGTTCATTCAGATTCCCATATATATTTTATTATTTACAAGTTCTCCCACTCTGTAGTTTAATATACTTTTCTTTGATTCACTTGGTAAAGTGCATTTCCAAAGGTTCCATTCACCTTGGAAATGAAATGAAATTATATTTTATTTGTATCGCGCTCATACACAAGTGTTTCAGAGCACGACCAGGCAAAGGGAGTGGAACAAAAACAACGATCTTACCAGGCCCAGTGACGTTAAGAACGCTCAAGTGCATGGAAAAGGGAAAAAGTGGGAAAGTGCATGCAAGGGGTGGGAGTGGAAAGTCGGAACAGAGGAGAGAACAGAATAAATAATAAGTCAAATAAATAAAGGCGATAAGCAGTGGTAGTGCAGCCAGCAAGTGGCAAGTGCTAGATTAGTCCGATAGGGTATATCTGATAAGAGCAGAAGAAAGGTGGGAGGGGCACTGTCTGGTTACAGATAGTTCAATATATATTGGGTTCACTAATATTGTTGTATTCACCTTAAAGTTCAATGTGCATTGGTTTCGTTGGTTCAAAGTTTGTGGACTTGTAGATTCAGCATATATGAATTTTACATGTATTTAAAGCTTTAGGTCATATACGAAGAGAGCCCTTATTTTTTCAAATATATAACTACGTATAAACAAAGCGAGGGAGAGGGCACACAAGAGGAGAGTGGCATGCTCTACGAGGAGCAGACATCTTGGCATTTGATTTTCAAAGCGTGTATGGTTTGCCCCAGTCAGATGCTGCTATGTCCTTGCAGAATAGGAAGTTGGCTGGAGCCAGCAAAGTAGACAATAGTTTCCCTTCAGTGAGAGCACGGCTGGGGCTTCGCATTACACCATCCTCCTAAAAAAAAGAATGAAACGGCGTGGAGGCTCCCCGACTCTCAGGGCCATTTTCAATCAAGAGCGGTGCAATACACTGGTCGCTGAGCACAGGCGGTGCACATGCTCTATAAGAATTTATAAACATTCTGTTATTCATTTTTGTTCTGATATTTTGAGATGGAAATGTCCCACTTTTAAAAAATAGGTCTCTGAACCCCAATTGGTGGGTTTCGGGCACATTTGCACACCTGCCCGCTACAGAGCCCATGAACATACGCCTTACACTGAACATAATCTAGTTATAAGCACCCAGATTCAGGAGAAAGCACTCTACGTTTGAGGACACCCATACATGGTTTACTAGTGGAACGATACTATCTTGGAAGAGGAACTCTTAGCTGCTAAAACATGAAAAATATTTAAAAGCTTAATTCTGATGATGGTGAACAATTGAAATCCATACAAAGAATAAAACTTGCACCAGAAACCCACGGCAAGCCTACAATACACCCGAGTCTTCCCCAACATGTTGCTTACTAGAGGTCAATTCACCCTTCAACACTACCAGTAATTTACTGATCCCCAGGTTAGGGCATCCATGTCAAGCACCTCCAATCCCCTGCCTATGGAACTCGACTCAGACTTGCACAGTAGGCAAGCCCCTGTATGCCAAGGACCAAATGTTCTAGTGAGCATCGACGGCTTGACAAGGGCAACCATTACCTGCTTGCCAAGACATAGACACCGCAAGAACAGACCCAGTGCAGTGTGTTTCAATCTAACTAAAGGACCACTTAGAAGTGGGTGGAATGTGATAGAGTGGGCAATGCAATAATACACAAATCAATACATTTATTTGATTGAAAGAAGGTCCTAATAGATGGAAGAAAACCAGTCAAATGACATGCACGCAGGAAATCAAGTAGACCCAGGGCACATGCTATTTTTAGGACTATTTTACAACTTCCAGCTTTAATCATCAATGCTCACCTGCAAAGGAACTCTTTGTTCTCTCTTCACAAAGTTCCTCCTCCTCATCCTCATCCTGCTCCTCCTCTTCCTCATCATCTTCAGACCAGGCTCTTTCTTTGGGGTCCATGTCATCATCACTAAATGGTTCCTTTTCTTTTATGGCTTCCGTTACTTGTTCTTGGAGTTCTGCTACCAGTGGTCTCTTAGCTTGTTCTCTTCCCTCACAAGCGGACATACCCTTCCTTCTCTGGTGCATTCTGAGTGATGTCTCCTGACCCAAGCCCTCATTGCACCGTCTTAGACTTGGATCCTCCTCCATAGACTGGTTGACTCTAAGAGATAGTATCTCATGAAGACCATTGTAGGCTCCAGTGAATTGGTTCTCTTTACAGACAGGCACAGTGTCTTCTATTATATTCTTTCTCTTCTCTGACCCTTGACTGGCTCTGAACGATAGATCCCCGTTAGAGCAATGGGGGTTTCTGACAGATGTCTTTTCCCTCTCTTTAATATCCACGTTTTCCTCTGAGCCCTTGAGGTCACTGAATGACGGCTTCAAGTCTATTTCATTGTGATCATTGACCAATATCTCTTTCGTCACATTCCCCATTACTATCGTCTTGAAGCCCTGGAACTCTTCAGCAGACGGCTCTTCTTTAATCCGCTCTATAAATGCAGACTTCCCACCCACAGATCCTGCACAACAGAGAAAGGGGATTAAAACAAGTACATCTCATCAGTGGAAAGCACACTTATGCCAAGCACCCACCTCCACCAACCACTGAACACAAATCTCAAGACTTATTTACAGCACTACTACTACAAATGCACATCTTTGAACAAAAAAGTACTTCACACAGCAGGAAAGAGTTATGATAGTGGCAGGAGCCGCCTACAACGTGTTGTACTGAGACTCCTCTTTCTAGACAAAGTAGAAAATTCAACCAGAGTTTCCCGCACATGAATTCCATCTTTCCCCTGCAAGTGAGATGCCAGAGGTGATTAGCGACAGCGCTGTCTTACTAGTATGGGAGTGACACCTGAACTCCATTATACCACTCCTGGAGGAGGAACATACAGGCCTTGTATGGTGTCAAGAGCAATAATAGATTGAGGACTTTGATGAGCCTGCAGGAAGGACTTTTGGTGGTGGATGGAAAAAGGCAAATCATTGATGGAGCCCTGAACGCATTATAGGGCAGAATGTGCTTCCACGGCTGGGTCTGAAGCCATTGAAGGTGCCCTGAAATATCTAGAGGTGCGATAGGGCACAATGTGCTGCCCTACCCTGAAACATCCAGGTGTGCGATAGGGCACAATGTGCTGCCACAGCCTGGGTGTGAAGTCTTTGAGGGTACCCTGAAACATCCAGAGGCGCAATAGGGCACAATATGCTGCCATGACCTAGATCTGAAGTCATTGAAGGTGCCCTGAAAAATCTAGAGGCGCGATAGGGCGAAATGTGCTACCACGGCCTGTATCTGAAGTCATTGAAAGTGCCCTGAAATCTAGAGCCTTGATAGGGCACAATGTGCTGCCACAGCCTGAATCTGAAGTCATTGAGGGTGCCCTGAAACATCCAGAGGCGCGATAGGGCACAATGTGATGTCACAGCCTGGGTGTGAAGTAACTGAGGGTACCCTGAAACATCCAGAGGCGCGATAGGGCGAAATGTGCTACCACGGCCTGAATCTGAAGTCATTGAAGGGGCTTTGAAACATCTAGAGGCGCAATAGGACACAATGTGATGTCACAACCTGGGTCTGAAGTCATTGACGGTGTCCTGAAACATCTAGAGGCGCGATAGTACACAATGTGATGTCACGGCCTGGGTCTGAAGTCATTGAAGGTGCCCTGAAACATCTAGAGGCGCGATAGTACACAATGTGATGTCACGGCCTGCATCTGAAGTCATTGGCATGATAGGACACAATGTGCAGCCTCGGCCTGGGTCTAAGGGCCTGATCACGACTTTGGCGGTAACCCTTAAATCCGGCGGTAGCGCTAATACCGCCGGATTTAAGGGTCCGCCGAATCAGGGCTTTGGCGGATTTCGCCCCAGCTCTGAGCTGGGGGGAAATCCACCGAAAATGTGCGCTATTACCGCCGGCGGGAAATCCGCCGGCGGTAAGAGCGTGAAAATTCCCCATTGAGCCCAATGGGGAATGGGGCATTCCCGAATGGGCTCAATGGGGAATTACTTTACCACCGAACTTGTGATCCGGCGCTATTAGCGCCGGGGAGTTTGGCGGTAGGGCTATTACCGCCGGCGGTAATACCGCCGGCAGTAACGGCCAAGTCGTGATCAGGCCCAAAGAATGGGTAGAAACAGAGTGAATTCTTTCAATCTCCTTCTGATGAAAGACAATATTCTGGTAGAAATAATCAAAATCACTTCTACATAACGCAAAAAAAAATGCATGGAACCAAATTCTACATCACCAATGAAAGAAAAGTTGGACAGTACTGCAAATGCGTAGACCACGTGTGCACACCAGCAAATGAGTGATGCGTAACCACATGATCAGCATCGCAGATCACCTAGGATCCTCCAACTGCTGCAAATCCAGGGAATGACCTGCAATACACTTCCGCCCCCACAAAAGGCTGATCCAGATGGCTGCGATACTCTTCCCCCCCTAGCCTACAACCACCGTCGGACCCTGCCCTGCTTGCTGAATCTACAGCTGCCCCCACCCCTCCAACTCTGTCCTGTCCTAACGTACCCCTGGTAGCAAATACCTGTGGACCAATGTTTACCTGCCCTAACTCCATCCCCTGCCCTCAGGTATATACCCGGACCATGGCTGGAGTGCACTACTGCTTCAACCACCTTCAATATAATGTTGTCTGACAATATTTAAGACAACCACAGTTCTATTAGCTCTACTGCGACTTGGTGCTTTGAGAATTTATTAGGCAAACTTAAAGACAAGACTCATCGACCTCCAGAGGTAGGCAAAGATCTCTCCGTCCTATGCCATAAGAAAGGGCAGCCGATTTGCCTCTTCTGTCTGTCTTTCAGCTACCACTGGCATCTTCCTTGGCTTCTAGACTGCTTTTCTCTCTCAGCTTCAACAGTCTCAGCTTTATAGATTGTTTATCAGTTCTTTTAACAAGCACCCAGCTCCATTCCCCAGCTTTATGCACACCTTTGTGGTTCCAGCTGCAACGCCAAAGCTGTATTACCACTCTTCCAGCCTCGGATAACCTTGCCGCCCTGGTATCAGAGGACACTGGATTGTAACAAATTTGACAACTTCAAAATAAAGGTATCTTAATAGGGCTTGTTTCATGTTAGACAGGATTTGTCTACTGGCTTGGATAATGCTTGCTCTTCTAGTTACTTCAGGAACTTCTACAATTACAAAGTTCTTGTTCTGGATGTTCCAAGATTCTGTTTTCAGAAGGGAAACAGAATCAGGTACATGCAACCACTCTTTGATGGAGGATTTCAGCTTTAAAGACTAACGACTTGCGTTCCATTTCATTCATAAAGAATGCTGCTTTAACGTGGATCGAGAATCACCATCATTCATGCGCGACCTTTCTTTGATGTAAGAGTTCTTGTAACAATTCGGGAAAGTCAGCTGCTACTTTTGAGTGATTACAAACCAGAATTCTCCCTCTTGATTGGAGACACGCAACCACTCCGGTAAAGTTGTTTAATACAACAATGGAAAAGAGAAGGCTTTTCTTATACGCGAGCACCTTGAGTTGTGTTAAACGTGCACGTGATACATTTCCTTTGTTGTCAAGATTTCCCACAGCTACAAACAACTTTTAATCGCTTCTACTTCTACACAAATTCTAATTGAGCTGGTTACAGTTAGCGGCAAGGAGTTTTCCGTGAATTGGAGTACGGAGCTTCACTCACTGGCTCCAAAAAGATTGCATTGTGGGCGGCTTCCACTTCCCGACATTTTTTCCTGCTACTACTACTTCAGGCACTCTTGGGACCCACACCCCTCTGCAGCATGGGTGTCTCTGATCCAGCCTCGACCCCGGAGAATCTCCTTCTCTCCAAATTCCCTCGGCTTGCTTATGCACACGAGCCTCAGGTAGCTGCCCGACCTCGGCTCTGCAGTCACAGCGATCAGGTGCATCTAGGGAAACCCTTAATCTCTCCAAGTCTTTCTCACTGCAGCCCCAGCCAGACAGGGTTTGTGAACACAGGACCAACTCGGAACCTGCAGGTGAAATCTGCTTCCCTCTCGTTCCGGCCTCCCTTAAGTGGTCACACTTCCTCGTGAACTGCCAGCCTTGTGCACTTCTCCGTCTGCTACTAGTGCCAGCCTTGCAGATCATTCCTTCTGCTGCTTCCTCCTGCAGCCTTTTATGTCTCTCAGGTGGGGCAAATGACTTCAGGTGCAGGCCCTTAATGTTAATTGCCTGACCGTGGCAAAGGCTGTTAGGCCTACTTGCCTGTCATTTCCTTCTGCATGCCTCCTCAGCCCTCTTCTTCGTCACAGTCCCAGAGGTATTCTGAGACACGTAGTTCATTTTAAACAAATTAGGTTTTTCCACTTCTTTTCCACTTTTAAGTATGGTTTTAATTCCCTTAATATTTTTAGAAGAGGGATTGTTGGGTTTAACCTTTTTAGAGACAGACGATGCAGAGAAAGCAACCCTCCCTCCCAAAATTCACAGGCCCTGCAGGAATCTTCAAGGGGAAGCCAGCCTAGATTCCGTGTATGTGATAGGAGTTATGTTCGCAGCGGCTCGTGTGGCAGAGATTGCAGAGTAGAGCATAGCACAGTTGCAACGAGGTGAAGAGGAGAGAAAAGAGAGACGAGGGGGCGGACAAGAGAAAGCAAGGAGAAAGGAATGGGAGTAAGAGAGAATTTGGTGTAACAAAAAAAGGAGGGTGGAAAAGGAAAGAGAAAAGGAGTAAAGGGGAGAGAGAGAGAGAGAGAGAGAGAGAGAAGCGGAAATAAGAGAGTTTGCCGCAGAGGGAGGAGGAAAAGTGAAGGAGGAGAAGAGGTACCTGGGGGAGATGGGTGGACTGAAGAAATGAGGAAGTGGAGAGCAAAAGCAAAGTCATGAAAGAGGAATACGAGGTGGCTGCCATCCTGGATTACCAGACGCAGAAAGGACGCCCTTTCTATTTAATAGATTGGAAATGTTTTGGCCCAGAAGACAGGACCTGGGAACCGCTTGCCAATCTTAGTTGCGTGCCTTCCATGCCACCAAGGGGGGCCTCTGCCTTTGGGGGTGGATACTGTTATGTCTGCGAGGTCCCGGGCTTCTCTTTCCAGGGTTCGGTATCCCGTTCCTAGCAGGATACAGCATTCTGCTTCCCCTTTTCTACATAGATGGGGGTTGCCCTAGAGGCACTCTGCAGCATCAGCGCTACAGAAAATGGGTTGCTATTGTTACCACTCATGGTAACATGATCGGGTCAGCTGCCGGACTCACGGGTTTCAACTGCAGCGTTTGAATAAAGGCATGCGCAGTACTGACAGTCGCTGCTTCTAATTGTAGTCGTTCACTACCATGACGATGAACAATTCACTGCCTTCCTGACCTTTCGACTATTGCCTGCCTTATGGATTTGTTTACGCTTGCTGATTCGGAATAGTCGCTCTTGCCGTTGCCGACATCTGTGCGTTCCTTCGCATAGTGCTAAACCTTACCTGCTTTCACCTTTCTACTTCACCGCAGACTCCATTCTGCTTCCTGTTTGCAGCGGTCGCTCCGCCCAGACTCCATTCTACTTCACTACGAGAGTGGGGGCTCTTCCCATCCAAGTAGCTGCTCAGGCTCCCTCTGACACTTCATTCTCATCATTTACCTTCGTGCTAACCTTATCTCCTCACGGACACTTGAAATCTTTGGGAACATCTGCATTTTACAAAATAAATAAATAAAACATAAAATAAATTGTCCCCCTATGCACCCACGTGACGCTCTTCTGAAGTCATCAAGTGCACCAACTCGACTCTAGCGTGCCCCTTGTTCCGCCCGGGTGAGATCCTAACTAACCTTCCCGTTTGTTGTTTTATCCCGCCATTGTTCAACCTTTGGATTCTGCTATTATGACCATCCTCCAATTCTCAGCCACTGTTCCTTTACCCATTAGTAAGAACCTACCTTGTTCTATTTTCACTAGTCAAATGTCACTAGCCTAGCATAATGCATGATTCTTATCTTGTTTCCTATTAGGCACCTAACTACCTGCACAGCCATCTTCTTGAAACCGTACTGAGTGGTATCAGATCACTATTAAAAGGGGAAAGAGAATAGGTATTGATTAATGTCTGACTGCATAACCTTAGTAACCATCTATACTTTCCTTTGCAGCCTGGTACAGTGGCAGTGTGTTCTCCCGCTCCTTTGTTTGATTCACCCCTCTATCCGTCAGTTTTACAGAGCAGAGGGACGTATCAGGAAAAAGAGCTCCCTCAAGAGAGGCGACCTGGGTTAAAGCGTAACCCAGGTTCTTCAATCAATTGGACCAACAAGAAGTCTGGTGCTCACCTCTACCTTCCATCTGGGTTCCCTCAACGGATCCCTGGACGGGGAGTGACACTTGCTTAGAAGCTTAGAACTTTCATTCAGAACTCCTACAATCTTGGAATGTAACCAGTCAACACACCCAAGACTCATACCAGCGTGAACCAACCAATCACAACATTAAAAGAAATAGATCAGTTGATAGACTGAGTTTCAGCCACAAACAGAGCTAGATACCACACTTGTAATAAGTAGCCTTCATCTGGTCCTACACTTTGCGATCACTCATCAGTTCCCATGAAGGTTAAATTCCACAGAATATCTGTATTCGAGGCATGACTATCTGCACTTCAAAAGCTTTGCAACATGTGTCTTTGGTCCATTCACATACTTCTTTCCAAGTTCTTCATAACACACAAACACTAAAAGCTTGTACTGGGTTGTGTCCTTATAGGTAATATTATAAGTGTATATGGTACATATAGCGGGACCAATGTCTTGCTGAAATAAAGCTGAGGTTTATTTTCCTCTTTCATAGATGGTTCTCAACGGGACACTTGCAGACGTTTCTGCATACTTGTTATGCAACCAGAATTGAACACGGGTAAAGAAACGGCAGCACATTTTCAGTAAGTAATTGGTCCTGCTAGAAAGTATGCACTCACAGCGCTACCTATTAGGACACAACACACTATGAACATTTAGTGTTTCGTAGCAAAACAAATTATGAACGACCTGGAAAGAAGCTTGGGAATTCACCCGACTATGACACAGGTTGTTACGTTTTTGAACTTGTGGTAGTTATCATGTCTTGCTAACAAATCTCGAATATTAGCATTTGCGGCAATTCACTGCCTGAGATCAAACTATGGGCCTCATTACACGGATGGCGTTAGGGATTTAGCGGTAAAATACCGGTACCAGTAAATCCTTACAGCCTTACTACGAGGTCCCTTTGCGGGTTGGGGGATTTAACGCCTGCTTTTTGCAGGCATTAAAATCCAACCCGCTAAGGGACCTCAGAGCCAATTACGGCACCGCAGAATTGCGGTGCCGTAATTAGCGCCTTCCCCATTCCCATAGAGCCCTATGGGGCAGAAATGGGAAAGGGGAAGGGCAATGGCGGAAGGGGGATTTACCGCCCCTCCAACCTTGGAATGGGGCGGTAAATCCCCTTTCCGCCAAGGCGGTGCCGGTATTTTACCGCCATGGCGCTAATAGCGCCATGGCTCACCTCCTTCCGTGTAATGAGGCCCTATATGTCCTGATGAAATGATCAAAATATGGCTGGTTGTTAAATATGGAGCAGTAGGTTTTCTAGCTCTGTTGCGTCCAGAAAACAGTGTGCCGACTGTTAGATTTTATAAAAGGTTGTGATTGAATGATTCATATAGGTAAGCATAAGAAAATGATCATGCTTGCTGATCGACCACATCCAAGATTGTAGGCGTATTGAATTAACATTTTGACCTTTTAGGTTGGTCTTCTGAAATATACAATACTATTGTCCAGGGGACCCACACACACTCTTACCACTGTAATTATATGAATGTGTTACATTGAATGTAATTTGTCTCATTTATATGTTTGTATATAATGATATTTACATGAAATACATGGAATGTTTTAGAAAATACCCCTTGAGTTAGGATTTGCAGGATAACCAGTTTATAATTGATCTTTTATCAGATGTGGTTTGTGCAAATATTGTGAATGATCTTCAAGTTTAGCAAATGTTCATCCATGCTGAATGAGATGAATTTAATAGGTTTATATTTCAGCCATATTTATTCCCATTCCTGAGGGTCATCTGCAGATTAGTGCATTACCCAGCTCTGCAGACGCTGCCTGAACTTCCAGTCCTGTGCCTAAGGGACAAGGTGTAACAAGTCGGCTACTATCAAAGAGAATGACATCCCTCTCGTCTAACCCCAATAACCTTCTTTGCACGCTCGAAAGGTGTGTTAGTGGAAGATTTCACAATGCAGCAATCGTAATTACAGTTTCACTTCACATCCCATTCTTGGCAGAAACTTACCCGGTGTAGCTTTGAACAGTGGGATCTCAGACTTTGCATTTCTTCTTCCCAACAAGTCTGTGTGGGTAATTCCTTCTCCCAGAGAATTATGTGATCGCAAGGATGTTGGCGGATTAGATTGACCCTCACCATCAGCACACAACGGTTTGGACTTGAAGCTTTGACGTGTACCCATCCCATACATAAACACTGGTTCAACCTTGTAGTTCGGATCTTGACCCAAACCACCATGAAAAATCTGTTTTGGGCAACATTTACCCTTTTTTAGGGAGGTTTGCTCTGTATGTCCTGCAGCTTTAAGAGGCATGTCTGCTATCTTTCTTTTCATGTGCTGTAGTGAGGGGGAAATGACTGCTTTGGTGACATGTCCAGGAGTGGGCACTGTCTCATGGATCCTTTGAACATCTGAATTCCTTACAGATGCTACCAATGTACTGAATAGACTTGCTGGGGAGGTACTGGCCTCAAGTTCTTCATTATGTTTGGGGTGTGGGTCTTGGGAGGACCCCTTAAATATGGTATTTGACACGGGTGGCATCCCAAACTCTTCATCTATTAACCCTTTTTGGGTCTGAGCTGCGGGAATTCCAGACCCTTCAGCTTGGAAGAGAGGCTCAGGCTGGGATCTTTCAGCAGAAACGCTAGACACAGGATAGGTTGCTAGAGAGGCCCCTTCAGGCTCAGGCGAGCACTGCACTTTCTTTCTTGCCATGGCTTTTCTTCTCATCCTGTAGATGTGTAGATTTCAGGGCTATGTCCAAGTCTCCGGCCTCTGCAGAAGAGAAAAAAACAATTAACTTTAACAAATCTGCTATGGTTAAAACAACAGAAGCAACATAGAGGCTGGGGAGAGGCGAGTTAACAAGGAATATCTCTTAAAATGCTTGCTAGCTCTGTTATTTGTTACCGTCTCATTATCCACGCAGGTGAACTGCAGAACTATTCCTTAATGGCAATTGGTCCACCTACGAGAGGCCCTTGGTACAGTCCAAACCCAGGTTTAAAATCTAAGAGTCTATTAAAAGGGCAGAAGTAGATGGAGAGAAAGAGAGAGAGAAGTAATCTCTCAGAGTTCAATAGAAGGGATTATCATGGGATGTATTTGGGTAGGTTTTTAGCTGGTGCATCATCAGGCACCAGCCACAAGTTTATTTTCAGCGTCAATGCATGGAAAGAGGATTTCATGTCCAAATGACACTGTAAACACAAACATGGATTGCTGTGCCTGCACAATTCCAATTTCTGTTCAAAGAAAATGCATAAAACGCAAATTAAAATATTAATCAGAATGTAAATGAAGTAAAGTATTTGCAAAATGTTCTTCTACCCAACATTCTGCTGATATGTAGCAGGTGACAAAAATGACATACATTGAACCAGTGGTAGCATGCAAGGGTTGGGAGGATAGCTCAGGGGCAACGCCTTTGTCTTGGAAGCAACACAACGCAGAGCAACACGGGTTTGAATCCTGGTCCAGTGCTTAGAGACTGGTCTCTGGTGTTAGGCGTGTTATAAAAGATTAATACTTTTTCAGAGACCTGCTGTGGGAAAACTAGAACAATGGAGATGCCCTAGTGACATCCTAGAACCAATTAAACTTTTGTATTCCAACACAAAAATACAAGTGAGAATGACAGCGAATGGAATAATAACAAAGCAAATAAACACCTGGCATGGCCTAAAGCAAGGGTGTCTGCTAGCAGCCGCACTTTTCAGTTTGTTTACATCGGATTTTGAAGAGGCTATAAATACACCAACCATCAATCCTCCAAAATTAAATGCGACGGCAGTACCTTGTTTGATCTATGCAGACGATATCATTTTATTAGCAAAAACACCGTGCGGATTACAAAAAGCTCTTAACAAAACCTATGAATACATGGAACAAAATGAACTGACAATAAACACTAAGAAAACAAGAATCATGCACCTAACAAAGAAGAATTCAAATGGGAAAAAAACATTCCAATATTACCTCTAGGAAGAGAAACTGATCCAGGTTACAACTTATAAATATGTAGGGATATGGATCAACCAATCTCTGACAGAAGCACCATGGGCAGAACAGCTAAAAGCAAAAACCAGAATGTTAGCCAGACAAGGCCTGTCAATACATAAGAAATTCGGAAAATTTTCGCTTATACCAGCGGTAACCTTTTATAAGCAAAAAGTGACAGCGATTCTTGCATACGGTGCAGAAACTATGATTAACCATGATAGAACCATATGGATGAAATTGGAAGCGATGTATTGGCGGAAAGTATTGAGTCTACCTCAGAACACGCCCATGATAAGGATACGCTATGAATTGGGTCTCCAATCATTAGAATCAATAATCGAATGGAAAATAATAGACTTCTACAGAAAAATGAACAGCAAAGAAAAGATACCGGCATTGGAAATCTTAAGATCTTCAAAAGTACACGTAAACGATGTTACATTGGACAAATGGAAAGAAGCAGCCATGTGTATATGTAACAAAAAAGGAATCACACTGGAGACGTTGACGAAAATGCCTCAAATCGCAAAAAAGAAGCTGAGTAGAACCGATTGGATTGAAACTCAAGTGCAGAAAGATCAATATAAAAAGACACTCAAATGCGAGGGAGAAGAAAGAGCACTTAATCAACTTCCAAATTACTTAAAATTATATGCGGATCGAAGAATTAGAGACATGTTCCTAAGATTCAGACTGAACCTACTGCCAACAAGAGAAGTACAGGGGAAATGGAGCCAAAATAAAAGTGCAAATAGCGACTGCAGATTCTGTCAAACAAGAGGGAAAACCGAAACACTCTATCACGTAACTATAGAATGCGAGGCACTAAACCAAAAGAGACTGCTCTTTAGCGCCAAATACTTTAGTGCCACAGTAGAAATGGAAAAAGAAGAAAGATGGAGTCACATCTTAATAGGAAATAATAGAAAGATGGTCGCAACCATAGTTCACTTCTGGAAAACATTACGCTGGACAATAGTAACAGTAATGAAGAAGGATAAAAGATAAATGATGTCTGGTGTTTGTTTTTTAAATTTTTTATAAGGGGAATAATGTAAACTGAATGTGAATGATAAATGTAAGGTTTAAGATGTAAACAAAATGCCTTTTAAATTAAAAAAAAAAATGCATTTTCCGTATTCATATTTTTCTATTGACACAACAAGGCAGGTTGCCCGAAGGCTTGCGTTTGGGCTAATTGGCATACATACAATGCATTGCCCATCTGATTCTAAAGTGCAGGTGAACTTCCAGCGACGGGTCGTGGGTGGCACTGCAGAGTGTTTTCCATGTCTAGGATTGTGATTGGTTCCCGTGTCTTGGATGTCACGATAGACTACCCTCCCAACATTAACAAACCATCATATAATAATGATCAGTCAAAATTCCATTCGGAACCAATCACAATCCTAGACATGGAAAGAACTCTGGCTACGATGCACCCCACCTCTTGCCCCAAAACATTATACCATCCAAATTCAACAAGGGAAAGTTAAAACCTTAGGCATCCACCTAGAATTCTCCCTTAGTGCAGAAGCACATGCGACTCACACCACCAGAAACTGTCAACAATACCTCAGACGGCTGCCAAATATAAAACCTTTCATTTCTGAGACAAACTGTATAACCATAGCACGGGCCATTATACTATCTACGCTGGATTACTGTATTGCCCTGTGATGGAACTTCAGGTCCTCCAGAACGATACCATTCGTAACATAAAGGAGATCTCCTGGAGAGAGCACATCTCCGCGGCCGACAGGTTTTGCACTTGCTTCCAGTACCAGCCCGCATACAGTTTAAGGCAAGCAACCTTGTCCACAGATGCCTATAAGGGAGAGTTCCAACATACTTGAAAACCTGGTGGGCCACATACAAGCCTAAAAGAACTCTGCGCTCACCTAACCTGGCGCTGTTTAGCTTCTCCAGATTTAAATGACCAAATGGCCTAGGTAGGTTCTTCGCTATCTTGGCAGCCCATTTCTGTAACTCACTATTGCTTAAACTATGACAGGAAGTCAACAAAGTATTTCCGTAAGTCACTAAAGACTCTACTCTTTAGTTAAAGCAGAGGTTCGTAGGCGCTACCTGGTCTACCCCCTGCCTCCTTCTCCGGTCACGTCTTCTTCGATTGTACATTACTGTGTCTTGGTGCGCGCTGATACCTGGGGTTTTTCGGCGCTATATAAATAAATAATAAGTAAAGATCTCAAGGATGCCTTGCTCCCAAGAAAGCCTAGACCCTACACCGGTCATTTGCCTCAGCTTCCACCTCTTGTGTTATGTCATGTAGCTTACATGACTTAACACAAAGAGGTAGTGGCTCAGGCCCATGACCGGATCAGTGTCGTGTTTCAACGGTATTAGCATATGACCTTTTAATTTTTACCAAATGTTTTTGATCGTTTTTTGGGGGAATTTAGCTCAAATGTAGCTAAATGTTCATATGGAGTGGGGTAAGGGAATAGGTTAGGGTGGGGGGGAAGTGGGGTGAGGCTACGCGGGGTCTCCTCCCCCCCGCATTTTCAAGCAAAAAAATGACCAAAACAAATTCACTCAGATTGGAAAAAGGTCAAAAATGTTCGATCAAGTAGACCTAAACCGTTTCAACACCTGCTGACATAGGCCTGTACTTTTTGGGGTATGTTCTTTTGTTTCTTCTTGTGTTTCCCTGAACTGTCTACTGTTACCTACTATCACCTCTTATCGCAGGCCGAGAAATAAAACTACATCCAAATGGAGTGCCTCGACCCTTGTGCACTGTTGTGGCCATGTTGGATCGGCCTACTGTGCCGATCCCGACAAGGTGATACCACAAGCAGGGTTCAAAATGTCACATTGCAAGCTACTAGCCAGCTACAAAAATTCACTCACCACCTCATTTCTACACATGCACACAACACACTATTTCTTACTCGCCAAGAGTCCATTTATCACTCGCCAATGGCTAGTGGCGAGTGCAAGGTTTGAGGCCTGCCACAGGTAAGGACATGCCAGTGACGGATAGTATCATTGGCCAGAAGTTAGAAAGTTATTGCGGGCTCAAGCCAGTGTGTGCACCTGCTGGTGTAGCACCCATACCTTCTGGGCAAGCACGGTTGGCTCTTCTGTTTCTTCTTGCCTTTCCCCGATATCTCCTACTATATTTCTGTGCACTTTTGCTGGGGATGCCTACATTGTATCCGTCATCAGAGCCAAGGGCCTGTCGAACAGCAAAAGCAACAATGAAGTAATCTGCACATGCTTAAGTTAGAGGGCATCACATGGTGGGTACTGTCTAATGAGTGCTCAAGGGTGCTTTGCACCACCTACATGGAGAACACACTAAACACTCTCTTGCAAGGCATTGGAAAGGGCCTGAATATGCTGGCACCCAGCGAATAAACTGATTATCAAGGCATTTACCAAATGGTGTGACAAATAGTTCCTTCTTAGACCCTTGGAGTAGAGGGTGCATTCGCGAGGGGAACTGGGTTCAATGCCCGCTAAACTGTGTTGGACCAGTGGGCACATGGGTAAGATTCCCCAAGCCTCGGACATTTGCAGGGGCTTGTTCCATTGATTAGTCAGTTACCTCGATGCAAACAGACCCACCCTCCCACCCCCCACCGGAGAATCCAAGGTCCCACTGCCCTGGAAGTGTCTGTCATAACTAGTATGAGGAACTCATGGTGGCAACAGTAAAGACAGACACAAGTGATCACAGTTCAAGGGTGTTTATTAAACTGTATGCAGGTTGGAAAAAATGCCTATTCTAAGCCTAAATCTAAGATGGGAACAATCGCCAACCATCCACATAAAAATAAGGCAGTCCTTGTGGCGTTGTGTAAAAATAAAAAGGGCCTATGCTAAGAAACCTATTGCCAAACCTTACAGCTGATACAAAAAGGGTGTGGGATGGTTTTCAAAGAAAGAAAGGAGTGTTCTTAAATAATATATCTGGATGTGGTAGTTTGGATCTCTCCTCCCCATGTTTTGGGCATGGGGTAAGATGGGAACTTGAAGCACAGTACACACTTGTGCCTCCCCACCACGAGTCGACAGTTCTGTTCCAGTCTATCAGAAGCCTTGTTGACCACGTTTTTTTCTCTTGAAAGTCTCTTGCCTTCCAGGGCCTGACGTAAATAACAAATAAAGGTTTCTTCAACAAAAATGAAAGTTAGTGTCTTGGTTGCACTTTGGATGAGGATTTTTCACCCCCAGGTACCCCTCTTCCGGGCGCTGACCCTTCTTTACTTCAGCCTCCCTCCTCCAGGTTCACTACGGCTTTTCCTTAGCTCACAAATCTTAATGTCTTTGGAAACAGTTCCAGTGGACATCCCTCGGCCCGGTTCACTTTTGTCAACACACTGTTTCCTGGAACTTTAGACTTCCCCCCCTTCTCGTCAGCACACCTCTGTTGGGTTCACGCTTGCCAACTTCACATTCATAATGGTTTGCAGGATTCAATTCCCTTGCTTTCTCACAGTTCGTAAGTCAAAGGCCTTCGACTGTGCAGGGATTTTGCTTCACCTCCTGTATGACCATTTTGATCTAACTTGGCGGCTCTCCTACGGCATTCTGCTTTCTGTAGTTCCATTACAAATTGGGACCGACCAGAGTCTCTCGAGTTAGCACCCATGTGGTGCTGGTTCCCTCTGCAGCTGGTCTCCCCTCAACACCATTACAGTTCTTTTGAACTTAGTTCATTTTGCCACTTTGCATTTTTCATCCACCACAGTCCGGCTCTTATCAGCTCTCCCCTCGACTCACCGACCGATGAACTGCTTGGCTTTTTACATAACTAGAGTCAAGGCCGGTACTACGGTAGCATGAGATTCCCTCCCTCCCGCTTATCAGCGGCAACACGCTCCATGTTCCGTTGACATCTGTTGCAGCACACTTGGCCTATTGTCCTCTGTCTTACGAATCCCTCTGCAGAGGTTTTGCAGGTCTGTGTCGTAAAGGGCAAGGTCGTGTCTCTACTTGTTAGCCTCTTGATAGTCGCCGCCTTTCTCCTGCTCTTGAACTGCCGGACCAGGATAGCCGTCTGGTTGTGCGGTCTGCCTTGCTCGTAACAGTGCTCTCTTGATCCACCTTTATCCCTGTGGGGAAGGGAAAGGACCATCGGGTGTGTGTGATTCTGATGAATTGCCTGACTTCGCCTGACCCTTGTATTGGGACATGTCAGGTAAATGGCTCTGGTATTAATCCATTCTCTGGTGTGTCGTGTGGAAGTGTTTGTGTCGGAAAAGGGGGCGGGGTAGTGTTTTGAATGTCCTACGTGGTAGGATGGGGAAAAGATGTTGAAAGAAGGGGGATACTGCGTCTCACCCATCAGTGTCCCACTCCCTAAGGACCCCCATCCAGGTGATCCTCCCTCACTGGTCCACCCCCAGGAACTGGCTCCAATAGCGATGGATTGTCCTGGCCACCTGGACGACAGATCTCCTGGGACTAGCGGGTGAGACACCGTCAGGTTTCTCACACTAGACTCATGAGCGGAGGCAAGAATTCCAATTCCCAGCTTCCTACAGACAGTCTGCTTTCATTGCCTTCTATGATCTTCTAATTGCAAACTTTGATATTGACTGGCCCTCAAAAGATGTGAAAGTAAAATGGGCCTGTTGATAGAACACCTTGCTTCACAATCATCACTCTCGCTCAGTTGTGTGGGCATTTTCTGTTTGTTGCTGTTAGTGTAGCAGTCATTGGCCTGTTGGTGTGGCAATTTTCTGTTCCTGTTAGTGTGGCTGTCATTGGCCTGTTGGTGTGGCAATTTTCTGTTCCTGTTAGTGTGGCTGTCATTGGCCTGTTGGTGTGGCAATTTTGTTTGCACCGGTTAGTGTGGCAGTCACTGACCTGTTGGTGTGGCAATTTTCTGTTTGCACCTGTTAGCCAACTCCTGGATTTTGATTTTTCATCATGGATTGTTTATTTATGATGCGCTTATACACAAATGTTTCAAAGCGCCACCATGCATGGGAGGGGAAGACAAGGACAAACAAGCTTACTAGGCATGGTATATTCAGATTATGCGGGTGAATAAAAAGGGAGGTGCGCGGGGGTGGCGGCGATATGGACAATAGCCCAGTCCCATCAGGCCATGGGTTATGTGCAGGGAGATGGCATTCTCCTCCGTTGTAACCAAAGTGCAGTAGTGCTGCAGCAAGTGCAAGCTCCGGAGGCAAGTGCAAGAGACTGGCGAGGAAGGCTTGGGACCTGTGAGGCTCTGAACGGTATACCAGCCAGTCAGCGAAACTGAGCAGAAGTGTAGGAGAGTGAGAGAACAGAGAGAGGCGGTTAGCAAGGGAGGGGGAGAGAGAAGGAGGAGGAAAAGAGGAGAGTCTTGAGGAGTTTCCGGAATTAAGGAGATCCGGCTCAAGATGGAGAGAGGCAGGTAGGCTGTTCCAGAGGGAGGCACCTGCAGAGGATAAGGATCTTCCCACAAGTCTCTGCTTGGAGAAGCGACTCACCCGCAAAGAGTTGGAGGAAGACGAGCGGAGGGCTCAGGAAGGCGAGTATTTAGGAAGAGGGCGTTGCAGATAAGAGTGGGCTCAGGCACCAGAAAGCTTTGCGGACAATGCAAAGGGTCTTGAACTTAATCCTTGCAGCCACAGGGAGCCAGTGAAGGGATTTCAGCGCTGGAGAGATGCAGTCCCTGGGGTTGAGGCAAAGGATAAGTCTTGTGGTTCTGTTCTGGATGAGTTGAAGAGGACAGAGGGCAGATTTCGAAAGAGGCTGTTGCAGTAGTTCAGCCTAGAGAGGACCAGGCCTCTGGAGACGGTGAGCCTCTGGGGAAGGTGAGAAAAGGTAGAATACCTCTGAGAAGGTGCAGTTGGTAGTGGAACTTTTTAGAGATGTCCGTGATGCGAGACGAGAAGGAGAGATTGGAGTCGAAGATGACCCCCATGTTTTTTGCCTCGTTGGTAGGTGGTGGCGCAGGGCCAAGGTAGGCCGGCCAGAGAGAAATCGGGAAGGCGGGAGCAGGGGTCTCATGAGGACAATCTCTGCCTTACTGGCATTGAGGCAGAGGTTGTCTGCAGCACACCACGACTGGATTGCACCCAAGTAGTCAGAAATGAGTGAGGAAGAGGCTGAGGGTAGCCTGAAGGAGAGCAGTGTGTCATCTGCGTAACACTGGAAGTTGGAGGTGAAGGTGGCTATCAAACAGGCCAGGGGGTATATAGTCATTGAAAAACCAGGGGGATAGGTTAGATCCCTGGGGGACACTGCAAGTAGAGAGAGTGAAAGGGGAGAGGAAGAACCCACGTTCCACATGGGATTGGCGGTCAGAGAGAAGGGAGGTTAACCACGCCAGGGCCTGGTCAGTAATGCCCAGGGTATCACAGAGACATGCGATCACAGTGCTGTGGTTCACTGTATCGAAGGCAGAGGAGAGGTTGAGTAGAATGAGGACAGAGGCAGAGATAGAAACAAGTTTTGAGTACAAATCTTCACGGGTGTTCAAACGAGCAGTTTCCATGCATCTGGATGCTCCAAAACCAGACTGGTCGTCGTGGAAGCAGCCAGCAGATTCAGTGTGGAGGGCAAGCTGGGAAATAGCCAACTTCTCTTCTCCAGGAGTTTGCCCAGGAAAGGAGATCGAGATCGGGCGATAGTTTGCTGGAATGGAAGGGTCAGCAGAAGGTTTTTTTGAGGAGAGGCTCTAGATTGTGGGTTGTATCCGGGTTCTACAACTTCTGCTCCCAGGTGCCTGCTTTTGGACTCATTGGCCTGTCGGTGTGACCTGCATTTGGATACTGCTATTGACAGGATGTCATGGATTTTTAATTTCATTTTATTTTATTTACTTATATCCCACTGGTGCCCGCAATGGACAACAAATAGTTTACGGGACATCTGGGTTGTTTAGGTAAGTACCTCACTTGAACAGACTTGTTTTTCATTTTTTTTCTGAAGATCATGTGGTTTTCCTCCAGTTTTAATGAAATTGGTAGGCGGTTCCATATCTGGGCCGCTCTTGCGGGAAATTAACGTCCCCGTCCATTACTCTTTTGGCACGAGTGCATACGATACAGCCTTGTGCCTTCGATCTCAAAGAACGACCCGGGTGTAGAGGGTGATCTGTTCTTTCAGGTAGGCAGGTTCTAGACCAAATATGCAATGATCTACCATGGTCATGGTTTTAAAGGTGATCCTGTCCTCTAGGGCTAGCCAGTGGAGAGCCTTGCGGTCGGCTGTGACGTGCTCCCTTCTGGCTTTCTGTCTGATGATTCGAACTGCATTGTTTTGGTTGATTTGACATCGAGCTATACTCTCCTTGCTTACTCCTATCAGTAGGGCGTTGCCATAGTCTAATCTTGAGAGAATTGTAGCCTTTGGGATGGTTGCGCTGTTCTTTTCGCTTGGGTAAGGTCTAATGAATTTTAACAGTCTCAGGTAGTACTGACTGTTTTTGTTCAGGTAGGTGACATGTGCTATGGTGCTTCCAAGTATATTCCCAGGGTTTTTAGTTTTCTTTAGATCTGATACAGGAGTCTTTGATCTTAAATGATGAGTATTCCTGGCTTAGCTTAGACCTTGCTGATGGGAACCAAAAATCATCAGCTCGGTTTAGACATAACCAGTTAGGTTTCATCCAGGCCTCTATGATGTTATATATTATTGCCACCCTGCGGTTATCGGTGTCATGACACCCACTCCGCTTCACCACCAGCGGAGTGTCGTCTGAGTAGTTGGTAAAATAAGCTCCTATTTTGTTAAGCAGAGTACAGAGACACCAAAGGTACAGATTAAACAGCAGAGGAGACAAACTGGCCCCTTGTGGCACGCCACAACTGATGGATATTGGCCGGGAGGATTTCTCGCCCCAGTGTACTTTAGAGCTTTGTTCCACTAGGAACAAGATCATCCACCCAGTTGCTTCTTTAGAGCAGCCACCTGAGTGTTCTAAGGCCATTGGAGTTGTTGGTGGTCCAACAAATCAAAGGCGGCAGATAGGACAAGCGTGCGTGCCTGTCTTGCCTTTGCCCATGATGTCGAGCATATGAGTGTGGAGGTCTAGCAAGGTGGTTTCAGTGCTAGGAGACCTTCTACAATCTGATTGCTGTTTGTGGAGGAGGTAGAGGGTCGCTGCCCGTCCATAATCTTCAGCAGAAAAGTGCAGTTAGTAATGGAGCAGAGATTGCTTGGATCCTTCCGATCACAGCCAGGTTTTTGTTTTTTTTACCAGCCGTGTGACTATTGAAGGCTGCATTAACCATTCTTGCAAGTAGAGGTGTCAAAGATGTCCTTATTTTCTAAGATCTGTTTGGGGGCAGTATGTTCTCTGAGCATGCGGATTGTCTCATGGTGGAAAGAAGGATATCGAGACAGGACTGAACTTAAATGTATTTACTACCTTCTCTTTGCTTCACATTGTGTTTCCTTGACCGGTCTATCGGCACTCTGATGAATCGAGGGAATTAGCCCCTTCTCCCCAAAGGGGAGCCCACGTCCCCCTGGGAGTCTAGGGAGGTGAGCCGGCTCTGCAACACCTGCGAGGAACTCCCAATGCCCTCCATGTGATTGCTTATGTGGACTTGTCTGAACCACCATAACTTTATAAATTCCATGGTATATATTGGGGCAGCCTTCCATGTATGGAAGAGAGCAATTTTAAATTGATAACATTGAATATTTTGAAATTTCCTAAATGATTAGTTGCTTTTTTATTGGATGTATTGATATTTATTAATTATAAGAAAGACCTTGTATACATTTTTTCATTTTTTTACATAAATTGTCAAATAGCATACAGGAACCATATATGCACGAAATTTGGACCCGATGGGTGTGGTCTCTTCTTCCAATCTTGTCTTTGTTCTGTGTAAACATGATCTGCGAAGGATGAATTAATACTATAATAATGTTTTTAATCATTTGTACATCTGTATATGCGATAGTGTATAAGGTTTTAATCAACCAATTTTGCACTTTAAACTAATTTTAAAAAAATTATTACAATAAGTTCCATGAATTAAACAATGTAAACATGTACCAATATAATGGTCAAGATGAAATTGAAGCTATCCCTTTAAATGAGAACTTCCAAAGGAATGTGCCGGGGAGGTTGAAAAGGCACAGCTCACCAGTGAGGAAGAGCAGAGAGCCAAGAGAGACGGGGAAGTCCCCTTTTTGTAATGAAGGAGGCAGAGCTGGCGTGGAGCCTACAGAATTAAAAATGACTGTGTGAGAGACGCTGAGAAAAATGTTAGGAGGCCTGCATGCAAGAGAGACAGGAGACGTCCAAAGGCCCTCGTTTAGAGAGCTCAGTGGTGGCGTAGCGAGACCTGTGGTGGGCAGCCAGCCCGTGCAACAACGCAGACACCACCACTGGGCGAAAGCAACTCCCGAAAAGATTTGACACGGCATCAGATCTGACCGGGTATGAAGCAGACACCACGGAGAGTGAACTGCAGAGCAGTCAAGAAGCAGAGGAAGAAAGAAAGCCCGTACAGGTACCATAGGAGTTACCCCACAGTGCAGAAGGTAATGTAAGGGAGGCATGGTATCACAAGTAGACACAGACCAAGATTGGCAAGTTCAAAAACCTTTATTTTTTAATTTTATTGTTTATGGTTTATAAAATCTTTACAACACAAAGGAAAGACTTTTTACATTTCATCACATCATATCATATGTATCAACAGTATAAAATCGACATTAATAACAAGATAGTGTTCCCTACAGCTAATGATGGGAGTACTCTTGTCCAAAGAAGAAAAAAATGTAAATAAAAAAAAAAACAATTAATAATAAAAAACACACAGCCCGAGTCATTTGTCAGTCAAAACAAAATGGTATACACTAAAAAAAAAAAAAAACTAAAAAAAACAAATGATGCCTGCCCTTACTACTACAATAAATATATATAGGGAAAGATGTCAAGGAAAAAAAAACCAGTGTTCAAAACAATATGTCAAGGTAACTGAGCAAAACTCCTTTACCCACGTTTTTAGCATGAGATAAGGTGGCACGCTTGGGTCTTAGAACACACTCTGGCTTTAGACACAAGGATGCAGCTCAGGACGCGGACTACGGCCTTCCATAAAAAAGTCTCTTGGTCGTACACAAAGTCTTTTGTTCGCACAAAGCTTCTTATTTGCAGGATGCCTTGGGTTCATTCAACAAAACAAAAGTTCCTTTCCTCCAGGATTCATAGTTCACATCGGTCTCCTTCTGTCGGGCTCGACCTTCCGAGTTCACTACAGGTCAGGCTTGGACGCTCCAAATCATAGTTGCTCACAGTTCGCTTTTCTCATTGAAGACGGTTGAATATGCGAGGGATTTTACGAATGCCTCAGCATGACCACTTCAATTACAGTTCACTTTTCGTATTCCTTTTTCCACTGATGTCAGATACATTTGCCATTC
Source organism: Ambystoma mexicanum (assembly GCF_040938575.1). Lineage (NCBI taxonomy): Eukaryota > Metazoa > Chordata > Amphibia > Caudata > Ambystomatidae > Ambystoma > Ambystoma mexicanum. The sequence goes on along the minus strand of NC_090921.1, from coordinate 29,610,978 downwards.
ATGGGTTTCTTTGCTTTTCACTTTTCCGCTTGCACCACTATGCACATTTAAACCGAGACCTTAGATTGGGCTCCTTCGCTATGCCGGACCACTCTGTTATCTCACATGTTCGATTCAGTTCAGCAATACTTTGGTGGCTTAATCTCATTTTACTTCACTCGTGACTTCTCAGTATGCGCGCAATCTTCATTCACGCAATACACTTTTGCTGCTTGTAAATTTGATATTCAACACAGACTGGTCTTTCACTGCTTTCTTTAACTCACCGGCTGCACTGGTTTCTGTGCTTGCGTCTTTAATCTAGGAGCCAAGGTTGATACCACAGCTGCTGCTCACCTCCCCAACTCGGTCGTTCACCGGGAGGGCTGCTGGTATCTTTTGCACACAATGCCGGATTCACTTTTCTCTTTCGGGCGGGTCACTGGTGCAGCTTTCAAGATTCTTTGGATGTAACAATCGTTTCCCCGGGACACCCAAGGACTCTCCACTCCTTGACTCTGCTTCTCGGACTGCCATCCTGCTCCACCAGCTTTGCAGCTGCCCCAGAAGAACTGTTCCTTCTCGTGCCTTGCATTGCTTCTAGTGTGTCCCAGTGATCTGTAGTGGAGGCATGGTCTCAAAAGTATGACACGGACACAATAGGTACAATTTGTAAAACCTTTATTAAAGTTTCTGGTGTGGGAAAACTTCTACTCTACCCTATAACTAACATGGGAGTAGCCTCAACCATCAAACGATAAAAAAACAGTCCTAGTAGACTGTCAAATCAAAATGGTCTATGCTAACAAAACCTAATGCCTGCCCTATCTCTTGTACAAAAAGTGTAGAACAGGGAAATATATGCAAAGGGAAAAAAAAAGTGTTCAAATTAATAACGGCAGCTAAATCAGCTCTCCCCGCATTTTAGACCGCAGGGAGTAAGGCAGTCTTTGTAGGCAGGATGACCCACTCTGGCTCAGCTTCTCAGTACAATAAACAGTTCCAAAATGTGGATCGAGGCCCGCCTTGCCTTCCACGATAAAGTCTCTCATTCGGACCTCCAAATACTATTTCAACACAAAGTTCACGTAGGTCCCCCTCTGTCGGGCTCAGACCTCTTCAGCACAGAGCTCAACAAAACTTGCAAAGGGGCTCCCTTCCCCAAGCTTATTATGCTTCGAGTCTCCCTCAGCCGGGCTCAGACTACTTTCGGGTGTCAAAGACTTTCAAATGTGTGCGGCTTTCTTTACAGACCTGGGCAGGAACACTTTGGGACTCATTACAACCAAGATGGTCCAGGAACTACGGTACCGGTAAGCATGCCAGTACCGTAGTTCCTGGACTGCCATACTACACGCTCTGCTCGCGGGTGCCGTTTCACCCACCAGGTTTTTCCTGGTGGATGCACCGGCACAACTCTGAATGTGTCGGTGCATCTGACGTCCCCATCTCCATTCAGCCCTATGGGGCAGAATGGGGATGGGGATCGGGACGCCCTTGATTCCGGCACCCGCAAATGGGCAATTACCGGGTCCGCCGAGCTCGGCATGACCCGGTTCTTGACCATTCACGGGTGCCGGAAAAAATGCAACTCCACCTGTAGCCATGCCGTTTTTAACGGCACGGCTACTGCCAGAGTTGCAATGAGGCCCTTTGACTTATAGTTCTTTCTACTTCCTTCGCTCTATTGTTACAAACAATGCACCTTTCACTGAGACTTTCGAGTGGGCTACTCCCTTTCGCCAGACCACTCCATTACTCCGTATCACTGATCCACAGCTGTATTTTTACTTCAGAGGTCTGCCTTTCTCTGCGTCTCATCCACACGTGTGAGGCCTTCACTTGCGATATGTTGCCACTTCAAATTTTCTTTAACACACAACTGTGTCTCAGGTCGCTTGCCAACTCACCGGCTGTGTGCGTTTCTTTCGTGGTTTTACAATTTCCAATTCACGAGTCAAGGTTAGTACCACAGGCTTGGCCTTGCCTCACCAACTCTACCGTTCATCCGGGAGGGTCACTGGCATCCTTGAAACACAATGCAGTCTTTACTTGCGGGATCTGGCCTTCTCAACGTGTCTTTCGCAGCCTGTCGGAGGCAACGAACTCCAGTAGGGAACTTTTGGACCCGCTGCTCTCGTCCCTTGGTCCGTCGCTCTGCTCCAGTAGGTGTCCCTCAGCCCCAGAAGTCCTGCTCGTACTCGTGTTCTGCCTTGTTTAGAGTGTGTCTTTAGGTGTTGCCTTTTATCTGTGTGAGAAGAGCTAATTGGTATCAGGTGTATGCACTTGAAGTCAAGTGCCTGACTTCGCCTGACCCGATTAACGGGACATGCCCAGTACGACGTATAAGAGTTAGTCTTGTTACTCTCAGTCACCCTCTTTCATGGCCCAGTGTTTGTGTAAAAAAGGGTGTGGGGGGAGTTGGGACCTCGGAGAATCCTACAAAATATGATGGGGTAGATGAACAAAAAAGGGCGGAATAACGCATCTCACCATCGGCTGCTTACCCCCCATGCCTCAAAGACCCCTCACCCAGGTGATCCTCCCGCACTGGTCCCCCCCCAGGGTCTTGATCCAAAGGCGATGACCGTGCCCTGGCTACCTGAGAGAGAGAGATCCCCGGGGACTAGCGGTTTGAGACACCCTCTGGTTTCTCACAGTAATAAGGTGAACCGGTCTAACGGAACACAGAGAGGGAGTTATTATAAATGGAGAGAAACTCATCCCAGTATCCATGAGAGAAGAGTGGGAAACAAGTTGATAAGTCAAAACTGTGTCAACGGGATACAGAGAAATCTAAAAATAACAGACTGAGAGAAATAGAACTGGAAGTCTATTAAAGTGGGAAAAGGGAACGGTTACCCAGTATCCACGAAATAAGCAGAAGGCGATACCAGAGAGAGACATTTGGGAACCAAGACTCCATGGATAAATTGTACATATAGAAGGACACTTTGGGAAGAGGTGAATGATGAATATTTGTGTATCAATCACCAATTCGGAAAGAAGAATAACATACAAGAGAAGTCAGAGTCATATAAGACTGAGAGAAAGAATCTCACAAGGACCAAGAAACCACCTAAGAGAGTGGAAGGAGAAACGGACAATCCCATGGCGGAGTTACAGAAATGAATTCAACAAGTTACAAGAGACTATTTACGTATGATCTACTAAATAGAAGATTAAAATCCAGAAAGCATCTGGGCCAAGACACGGAATTCAAGAGAAGAGAGTCATTTCCTGACCTTAGTTGGCTATTAAAGTGGCGGGGTCAGCTAGGTTAGATTTGGAGACGTGGACTGATATATTTGGACTTTTACTCATGTCTGATGAGCACCTTAGTTAGAAAGGTAGGCAGGGAACACCCAGTAGTGATAAGGAAAAATAGGCCTTATTCTATTCTTTAATAAAACATTGTCCTTATAGTGTCCATGTCGTTCTTCTGACCCGCCACAACACCCACTTCCAGAACTTGCTTCTTCTCTGATCATGGTCAGGCGGTGTCATTCCTCCTACCTTTTTGCCTGACTGTTTGTGAGGTGTTTGTCTACCATCCCCATATTGTACTGTCAGGAGGACGGTCTTGCTATATTCATGGGAGTTCCTTTCATGCCAGGGTTCTGGGCCTGACAGATTTCAAAGATGTTTTTTTTCTACTATGGCAAGATGGAGATGCAGCTGATCCTGTACCTGCTTTAATCCAGATCATACCCACCCTGCACCCAGCATGACTGTGGAAATGTACATTATTAACTAGAGAATAAAATCAATCCAAAACAACCACATCTATTTCCAATTACCACACCCACCAGATGCTGAATTCCCAGACGCTGGAGGTGATCCTCAGATCCTAGTGAAACACCAGCATCTACTGCAGCCTGTCACCAGTGCCTTCTCTAAGCATACTGGTAGCTCCTTCTGAGCACTGAGCACTGCCACACAGATCCCAAATCCTACCGGACACTTATAAATCAGTGCATATTCCATTGCTTGTGTAACCCAAATTCAGTCTCCGATTCCCCCACCAAAGCCGTCTTATTGTTGCCTCATCTGGGTGGCCTAGCAGCTGCAAGGGAAAATACTTTCTGAGAGTCCAACTCTAATGATACACCCTTCTCTTGGTGTTAGGAAAGATTTAATATTTGAATGTCATTTTCCCTCCATGTGTCAACCCCCAAACGTTTTACTGCTGTTTTACACCCTGATCTAACCTTTGCCAGAGAAGCGCAGCCCTCAGCTGCACTCCTCTGGGCTTTTGCTCACTTTTTATGGGAAACTGACATGCCCTTAAGACAGTCAGTACTGGGAGACTTTGTTTCCCTTAGTCCTTTCCTCATGTTGCAGCTTTTGTGCAACATGTACCAAGTGTGCAATGTAACTTACTTTACAGCACCCTTGGGTCTCTAGTCATTCCAAAGGCCCTAGAAACTCTCGCTGGTCTTTTTATGAACTGTGCAGATGTGTCATGGACAGGACTGGTGGCAGCTATCGTTTTCATGTATTTTTGACCCTTTCATGCCATGTAACCGCGCTTACCGCGCTTGGCACAAATAGGTGGCCTGGCTCCAAAATGGCCATGCCACGAGGTTCTTTGTCCTGTCCTTTGGCCATCTTGCCCCTTCACCTTCCCCAGGTCGAGCCGACCCAGGTCAGTTCTTATTTGGTCATGCACTTTCCCACGAAACCCAATACTTTTGCTGGCTTCTGCATTCCTTGTGTGTGTGCCTACAGGATGTCTGTTCCCAACACACATCCTGGGTGCCAGAGAGTCTGGAGTGTCCTGAATGCCTGGGACCACCGTGGTCCGTGATTGGTCCACGTATGGAGTGAGTGTTTGTGAGCAGATCTCCCATTTGGTCCTCTCCGTTTTGGCTCGAAGGGAACTTTGGATAAGAGGAGGCTGAAAACACCACTACCATGTCAATCACACGAACAAAGGATAAGGAGCCAAGTATCCTGCAACAAGAAGCAGAGTCGAGGAAGCGCTGGTGATCCGCTGGAAGGTTTGTCACCCCAAGCCCGCTGTCGTCCTGTGAGGTCCCTCTGCATCTGATCGTCCTAGAAGGTCTGCGAAGATGCTTCGACTCATTAGAATAGTGGGACCAACTATTCTCGGCACCTTCATCAAACCCTACAAGTAAGCCTCTTCGGAAGTGTCCCTGGGCCAACCAGTGGGCTGACCAGCTTACGCGGGACGTTTGCTCTGTTACCGCCGTGGTTTCGAGGAGGCCCTCGAAACTTGGTATACTGCTTGCTCGGTGTCCACGGCACCCTCACACCGTATTTCGTACACTTGGCATTCCGAGGTCTGAAGTGAGACGAGTGCGCCCGGACCAGATTAACTGCGGTTACCGTGTTGCCCTCCTGTAGCAACGACCAGTTCAAGTTCGCTGCATTTAAGACCCCCTTGACCCTGAAGCCTGCTGCCGTGGAATTGGGCTGATTCCTCCACCCAGATCAGAGAAATCGCCACTGTCCTGTTTGGGAATCCTCGCTGTATCTCGGAAACTACACAGTGTCGAGACGTCCTGATTGTTGCATTCGAACCTGCCAGCGAAGTGGACTGTACTGGCGAAGTTTGGGTGTGCCTGCATTGGGGACCGGTGAGTAGTCCTTACCCCAACCGTGGTCCCTAGCGCAGGAACCCATTTTTATGCACGAAGTGGCCCCTGAGGGCCCCTTACCTTTCCACAGCTATTACGAAATAGCGACTCCATCCCGCATTCACAAACTGCCTCTTGCCTCAAGTGGAGGACCTGCTTGAATAGTGGGAACTTGTTCTTCATCGCCATATCCACCTTCCTGAGCTGCTAGAGACCCTTGAAAAGACCCTAGTTTGTCCATCGTCACAAGCGCGAGCATTTACTATTGAGCATAAGGCTTCTTTCTTCGTAGGGCTTGGACTGCCTCTTACTTAGGTGTATTATTGATGTTGAACTGGGTCTAAAGATTACTTGCACTGCCTGTTTTCCTCCCCATCTAGGTGGTCTACATATTTTGTGCTTTTAACCCCTTACACCCCCCTGATCTTGTATATATATTGTGTTGATTGTGATGTATTGGTTTACTTTAGTATTATTGTGATTCTTTGCTATGGTCTAGGTTACAAAGGCCTTGTAATAAATGTGTCTATATTTTTAATATAACACCTGTCTGGAGTAATTTGTAAGTGTCCTTGCTTTGTGTGCTCATTGAGGTCTTTCAGTCACCCTCACCCCTCTTGAGACTTGGGGCCTCATCACGAGTTTGGCGGTAACCCTTAAATCCGGCAGTCGCGCTATTACTGCCGGATTTAAGGGTCCGCCAAATCAGGGCTTCAGCGGATTTCTCCCCAGCTCTATTACCGCCGGCGGTAAGAGAGCGAAATTCCCCATTGAGCCCAATGGGGAATGGGGCATTCCCGAATGGGCTCAGTGGGGAATGGGGAATTCCATTACTGCCAAACCCGTGATCCACCGCTAATAGCGCCGGAGGGTTTGGCGGTAGGGCCAATACCGCCAGCGGTAATACCGCCGACGTTACCGCCCAACTCGTGATGAGGCAGTTAGTCTTGACCGCCTGCCATAGCTACCCCGATTGGTCTGGCTTGTCCAGAGGTTACCATCTTCCAAGAAACTAGGTTGGCCTTCTGAACCTCTGCCCCTCCAGGTCAGAGTTCAGAAATCCTTCTTAACACTTGGCTATGAGCCAGGTCTTTGACACTAGATAGAAGGCCCTGACAAACTATTTAGAACTCCTGGAAGGAACTCAGGGTAAGATGGGGCTGCTTGCATATATTGCTAACTTTAATAAATTGACGGCTGAAATGACTAGGTCTGGGAATAATAATCCAGCAGTTTGGTGGTTCCGTCCATAGCTCTTATCCAGATTAATGAATCCTGATACTTCAGTTAGACAATCATATGTCAGGAAGGAGAAGGCGTACACTGATCATAGCTATGATCTGGTCCCAAGACTGAACTCCCCGTAGCACTGGGAAGAGGCTGAATTCTACAGCCAATACAAATTGGGAGCATTAACCAGTGACCCGGGGCTACCACTATGGAATGTGGAGCTAGTACAGTGTTTCATAAATCTAACTCCCACATAAGATCCAAACATAGAACTGAGTCTATTATGTACTACTCCATATGCGTTTAATGTCTACTAGATTTGTCCTAATGTGTATTTATAGATTGTCCCAAACATACAGAGTTAAATTCACATAGGAGTGTGTGATCGGCATCAGTTGGCTTGGGGTGCGAAAAGCAGCTCCTGGCAGCTGTTGGTGTCAAGCTAACCAGGCTCTTCTAGGCAACGAGTAGGAGCTAAATAGCCCCCAGCTGCTCTCACTTTCAAACCCTGTACATATGTATATCTGTCCATACCGAATTTCCAGTTTCTGCCACAGGGCCTCATTACACGTTAGGCGGTAGCCATCGCACTATTAGCGCCATGGCTACCCCGTACCGCTGTCGGAGTCCGGGTTCCCGGAAAAGGGACTTACCGGTCTATTCCAACCTTTGCGGGACCGGTAAATCCCCATTCCGGGAACCATTACCCATTCCCATTTGAGCACCCATAGGGCTCAATGGGAATGGGGAAGGACCTAATAACGGTACCGCAATTTGCGGTACCGTTATTAGCTCTGAGGTCCCTCAGCGGGAACCGTCCATAACGCCTGGGCAGACCACATGTTAAGGACAGGACCCGCTGAGGGACCTCGTAGTAGGGAGCAGAGCGACGTTGCCCTTAGCGGTGCCGGTAATCCCCTACCGCCTAGCGTGTAATGAGGCCCACAGTGTTGCTGGGCACTGGGGCCACCAGTTATTATATGGACGTGGCCGGCACACCTTTATGGACCTGGCAGGCACACATCTGAAGACGGTCCTTTTATAAAACGATTCTAAGTGATCCGACCATGGCTGACACCCCGCTCACTATACCACACAGCCCCCGCAGTCTTTTTTTTTTTTTTTTACTTAGCTACAGTGTTACCACCAAAGGTTTGAACTTTTGGTGTTCGAACCTTTGGTAGTAGCATTTTTTGGTCACATTATACGGTCGGACCTTTTTTTTTCTTTACGATCGTAAAATACATATGAAACAGACTATAGCGCTCCGAATGACAACACTTGAGGGGCATAGTGGAAATAATATTACATTTGGCTTCACTGCACCCCCTATTTTGGCATCTTTCTTTGAATACTGTGGTTACAATGACATAATCCTGCTATAAATTTGGCAAGAAAGGAAGTCTAGTTTGTTACCCCTACTGCAGGGTGTTTGTTCCAGGCCTTGCTCTCTGCTTGCCATGACGTGGGGTCATTATCCTTTCAGCTAGTAAAAGACACGGAACACTTCCCCCTACATGGAAGTTATAAATGCCCAGTTTACATGTTTGTTGGAGTCTATATTTCATGTGGATGAATGTATTCCTCGACACAAAACATCAGGTTTTGAAGGACAGCTCTCAGGATGGGTTTCACTCTCAATTTCCACTGTCTGCTTTGCCTCTCTCTCTTTTTTGTCACAAAGTAGGAGAGTGAACTTTATCCATGTTCTGACCACAGAGACAGGAGTATATTACTTTCAAGACCCGCTACCCTATACACTCGGTTTTGGTATTCCTTGACCAATTGCAAACATCAGAGGGGCTTATAATCCAGTTCCTATTTGGGAAGAAATGAATGGAAGACTATGGTCTCTATAAATACTTGATTATACCAATTGGGCTCTTTCCAGCACTTTATTGACACGATATGTCACTACATTCTAGACCAATATGTGGTTGTATGCCTAGATAACATGTAAACAGTGCAAAGTCTCCATGAAGAAGTGTAAAGGTAGTAGAAACACTTGTGTATAGGCACGTCATACATGCCATGTCATATCATTATCATATCATACTGGCCTCACCAACACGACACCACCTGCGCTGCAGTAATCCAACCCTATGTTGAATCAGCTGAGCCTACTTGTGGCCCAAAGCCGTCCCCCACCTTTTAGCACCTGATCACACAGTCTTCAAGTGTTTCCAATCCAACATCTCCTGCTGTCCCTGGCTTCTTTAATGCACAAGACATCCCTCTTGCCAAATACTGCTGCATTGGTAGGACCGCCACAACCATTCCCCTACTCGACCGGAGTGCCAAGAAGTCTGGCTAAACACAGTGGAGCCCCAAAGACAAGGCAATGATGGAATATGAAAAGGCTGTGCACCCCTTGGTCTCCCTTAAAAGGCCCTTCATAAAGGACGTGCCTTTTAACCCTGCGCTCTGTGTATCCCCCTCACTGGCGTGGGACAGTACAGTTTGTATTAGTTGTCTGTCATATCTGTTCATTTGATGAAAGATCCTATTTTTGTAGAACGCTGGTTGTATATTCTTTTATTTTGGTAACCCCATACTATTGTTGTTGGTGTTGCTTCTGTACCAGCTTGCACCCCTCCTGAAGAGTATAACTTGCCCTCTGCCTGCGCAAACGTAAACAGTGAAAGAGGTATACCTGTCCTGCTGTGCCTGTTGTAACAGTCTACCTTGTCACTGCCATTTTGTTTCATTTTTTGCTGCCTTTTTTCAGGGATGGGTTAAGGAATTTAAAATAATCCTTTTTATTGTAGCAGGGTTGGGAGGGGAGTACGCGGGGGCTGGCCCCCATAAAAGAATGTCACAAGAAATCTGGTGAAACAGTCATTTCACCGAGGTGCCACAGATCCATGCCCATTTCACCTTTATGATTGGGATCACTGCTGGTTCAGTAGTAATGTTAGGGTGAGTGGGCAAGCTACTAGCCAGCCATAAAAAGTCACTTGTCTCAAATCTATACATGCATACAGCACCCAGTTTCTTACTCGCCAAAAGCCAATTATGTGGAGAACCCTGGGCATCCCTCACCAGAACCCTGCCAAAAGTCTCCTTCCAGGGGACCAGGGGAGGACAGACGCTTCTTGATCCCACTCCTGGGGGTGGTGTACTGCGGGAGGATCACCTGGGTGGAGATGGGGCTCAGGGTGGTGGGGAGATTATGCAGGGTGATACATGGTCTTTTTCCTCAGATACTATTCCGCGAGAGGTTATAACCTGCTGCAGTTCAGATGAATTTCCACCTGTGGTTAAGCCTAAGCTAATAGAATCTGGGGATAAAAAGTTGAAATCTGTCACATCCGCGGAACACTTCTTTGTTATCCATAAATGTCCTCTCCAATGCCAAAGGTATACTACAGAGAGGGGTGAAAGTGTTACATCTCCTATCCATATCCACAAATCCCTCTTCTAACAGTATCAAGGGAAGGGAAATCCATGTTAACATTAATAAAACAGTAGGAAAATTGGATTTCCTTAAAAGGGCCTACGTGTCCCAGAATCCCTCTGGGACTGCGACAAAGAAGAGGGCTAAAAAGGCATGCAGAGGTAGAGAACAGCCAGGCAGGCCTAATCACCTGTGTCAAGGTTAGGCCATTAAGAAGGAGGGCCTGCACCCGAATCCAGTTAGCTCACCTGAGGGGCATAAAAGGCTGCTACAGGAGGGAGCAGAGAAAGAAGCTGGAGCAGGAAGGTCAGCAGCAGCAGAAGAAGAAGCAGAGCACAAGGCCGGCAGTTCTCTGGAAGTGTGACCACGGAAAAGTTGCTGAAGCAGAGGAAGAGCAGATTTTACCTGCAGGCTTTCAGTTGGTCCTGTGCTCACAAACCCTGTTTGGCTGTGGCTGCATTGGAAGAGACTGGCAGTCTTTCAAGGTGCGCGTAATTGTTTGGAATGCTGCAGAGCTGAAGCTGTGCGTTTACCCAGGGCCCGTGAGCAGAAGCAAGCCGAGGGACTTCAGCGAAAGGAAGAATCGCCATTAATGAGGCCAGATCCGAGACACCCGTGCTGAAGAGGGGTGTGGTTCCTGAGAGTGCCTGTGGTAGTAGTAGTAGTGGAAGCAGCTCACAGCTGCTGTAACTCTGGAGCCAGTAAATGATGGGCCGTACTCCAGAACATCAGAAACTCCTTGCCAGTAACTGTAACCAGCTGAAACTTACTCACATAGAAGGAAAAGCAAAGGAGTTCGCTTGTACTTGTGGGAAGCCTTGTTGAACAATTTTAGGAAGGCATGGCATCAACAGGAAGACAGACACAAGTGACACAGTTCAAGGGTGTTTACTGAACTTTTACAAGGGTGTCATAAACGCCTATTTAAACCTAAATGTACAGATGGGAGCAAGCTACAACCATCAAATAATAATAATGCAGTCCCAGTGGAGTCTTGTCAAATTAAAAAAGACTATACTAAAAAAAAAAAAAATATTGCCTAACCTTACTACTAATTTACAAATAGGGTGGGGTGAAGTTCATGAAAAAGAAAGAAGCGTTCACAAAATGATACGTCAGGATTATAGGGCCGTTGGCCTCCCTTCTCCACGTTTTAGCAAGGGGCAAGGCAGTTCACTCAAGCAAAGCACACACTCTGGCTTTTGCGGCACGAGGATACAGTTCTATTTTCACAGTTCAGGTCAAGTCTCTTTGCTTCTTGTAAGCCTCTTGGCTAAGAGGGCATGGTGTACACAAAACAACACGTAAATGTTATTTTCCCTTCTATCAATATTCAATTTGGGTATTCACCCTGGATCCCCTTCTTCCGAGCTCAGATCCCTTTCATAACAATATTCAGAGAATTCTTTCTCAGGTGACTCACAGTTCACCCCGGATCCCCCTCAGCCAGGCTCAGATACCTTTCTTTTGCTCAATTAGTCTCCCTCAGCCGGGCTCCGACCAATTTTGATGTACTTTAAACTATCGAAGACTTTCGAATGTGCACAGGATTTAGCAAGACCCGTTGCATGGCCGCTTCGGTCTCAGTATTCCTTTTCTCACACTCCACATCAGTTACATACCTAACAGAGACCTTCGAATGAGCACCCACGTGCAGCAGGACCACTCTGTGTAGGGTATCTAGGGTTGCCTCCCAAAGTTCAATCACAAAGTTCAATTACTTCTTTGGTTCCAATTATACTCGAGTCGCTCATCGTCAACAGCTCATACACTGTTCTCTTTATACAAAGTTGCTGCTTGAAACCTTGGTTCAAAACACAAGTAGATCTGGTATCAGTCTCTCTGACTCAGCGGCTGTGCTTTCTTTTCAGACGCCCCTTTGCTGTAGGAGCCAAGGACAGTACCACGGCAGCAATCGCTCCTCCTCGCCTCGGTTATCGACGTGGGAGAGACCTGGGTACCTCCGACACACTGTGCAGGTTTGATCAGCCTTAGTTCCTGGTCTTCGGTTTTTTACTTTCCAAGGCTCCCAAAAGTAATGGTCTTTAGTGGTCACGGGTACTTCCCTCCTTGTGTCATGAACTTCAGATCACGCCCCTTAAGGACCTCCTGGTCCTTGTCTCAACGGGGCTTACATTCCGTACTACTTCCAACATGGCCGTCCAGCGCTGAAGCCCTGGCTCGCTCAATGCGCTGAACGCAGCGTGATCTATTTATAGACCACGCCTTCCGCGGCTCTGCGCGTCTCAATGCTTTTGTAGAGTAGCCTCAGACGTGTGTTCGTAGCTCGCAGTATTGTTTCCTTGTCCCAGTGCTATTACCCGCTCCTGACCCTTTCCCCCTTCCTGATTCCGAGCATTACTAGCTTTTCCCAGACTCCCGGATTCCTGGACTCTGCGCTCCCGGAACTAAACGCAACCTGGAACCAGACGAGACTTGAGCAGCGCTGTTCAAGACCAGGAGCGTTCGCAAGAATGCAGCGATCGAAGACACCGGCAAACACCGTACCCAGGTGAGAAGGGGGGGGAACTCCTTGACAGTTTGAGATGCCACCCGATCGAACCTAAAAACAAGATGGAAGCCGCTGTGCAGGACTTAATGCGACGCATGCAAGAATGATCAACCGAGGTCCAAAATCTTAAGGCGGAAAACGCTGCGCTCAAACAATTGGTCTTATCCCGGGATTCTGCTACAAAAGGAGGGTGCCTTGTTGGGCGGTATTGTTGACAAGTATGATGGTTCGGCAAAAACACTTAGCGGATTCCTGGATTTGTGCCTGGTCCACTTTACCTTTAAGCCCTATTATTTCTCTACTCTTAGGGCTAAGGTGGGTTTCATCATATCCCACCTTTCCGGCAACGCCTTAACTTGGGCAACACCCCTTGTTAAGTCCGGCGATGCCCTCCTAGACGACTATGATGGGTTCATACAGGCCCTTAAAGGCATGTTTGACCGTCCAGAGCAGGTCTATACTGCCCAAGAACGCTTGCTGGACTTTCAACAGGGCTCCCAAGATATGCTCACTTATGTGACCAGATTTAAACAATTGGCTAAGGAAGCAGACTGGTCCTCTGAGGCTAGTTTTACCCTGTTCAAGAGAGGCCTGAACGACGAGATCAAGGATGAACTGGCCAGGGTGGCCCGACCAAATTCATTCCAAGCACTAATGGACCTTGCCTTGCAAATAGACTTTTGCATCCAGGAAAGGAAGGCTGAAAGGAAGAAATCCAAGGGAAACCCACCCAAGACTTCCTTTGAGAGCACAGCCAGAACGGACGTAAACTCAGGTCCAGCCCCAGAACCTGAGCCCATGCAAATTGGAGCCTTTCGTTGACCCATATCACCTCAAGAAAGGTTTAGAAGGATCCATACAGGTTTGTGTATGTATTGTGCTTCAGACAAACATTTGGTCAGGGAATGTCCTCTGGCACCTCCTGGGCGTTCGGGAAACACCATCTCCCGATCTTAAATGGAGCAGAGATTCGGGAGAGAGATGTTTGCTCCACATCAATTCCATCCTTGAACTCTCCTGGACAACACAGACTGGTCGTTCTCCAGGCATTTCTTTCACCTTCGAAGAATAAGATCTGCCCCATTCTGGCCTTGGTTGACTGTGGAGCTATGGGAACCTTCATAGATCAGGAATGGGTTGTCAGTCATCAAATCCCATATGAGGCACGAAGCACCATGCAGCCTGTGGAAGCCATCGATGGAAGACCCCTCAGTTCAGGGCCCATAAACCTACAGACCATGGAAATCCAGCTCTCAATAAACCACCATCAAGAGCTAATCAGATTCGATATCATTAAGTCCGCCCACTACCCCATGGTATTGGGTATGCCTTGGTTACAAAAACACAATCCGTATATAAACTGGACAGCAGGATCACTATTCCTAGGCTCTGAATTTTGTATGTCTCATTGTCTATCCCTGGAACTTCCTTTAACACCCCCTGAGGAACCACCTAAGGAGCAAGAAACCCCAGTCATGGTTTCCAATATAATACAGGTCCCGGAGGCCTACCAAGAATTTGCCGATGTCTTTTCCACTGCCATAGTCCAGGCTTTACCTCCACACAGACCCGAAGACTGCGCAATTGAAACGGAACCCTCAGCAGTGATCCCTTTCGGCAGGATGTTTATCCTTTCCGAACCTGAGAAAAAGGCTCTCAAAGAATATCTGGATACAAACCTTGAAATGGTACCATAAGACCTTCAAAGTCACTGTGATGCTGGAAATGCATTGGAAGGACAGGGCCTCCGTATCCTTGTCCTTTACTGCTTTTTATCGTGTGTTCTGTCGTGTTTTCCGCGCAGGAGTTCATGTGGGACTCCTGGCGGTGCAGCTCTCTTTCTTTTAGTTTGGTGAACGGACCCGTGGGATACCCTTAGGGCACCCATGGGTGGGGGTACAACCCTGTGCCCCTATTGTATGTTTTTGGGCACCTGTGGGTGGCCCACAGAGCAGGGCATGGGCTGGTGGCAGCTCCATGCTGAATTTGACAGGTGCGCAGAGTATCCTCCATTTTGGGATACCCCGGCCCTACCATTGGGATCAGTTGATCCCTGATGGAAAACAAGATGGCCCCGGTGGCCCCTTGCTTTCTATTACCCATTACCTTGTTTTCCCAAAGTCCTGGGAAACCCTGACTCTGTCCCTTCCCCCTGACTGCCTGTTGGATGGAAGTGCCATATATGGTGTTGTTGTGAAGGCCCAGTCAGACTAGCTGGAGCCTTCCCGGTGATGTATGTTGTGGGTACCTCTTGTGGGTGGGACCTGGGTGAATAGAATGTGTGACGAATATGCATTCTGTGTTGTGGGTGTCTAGTATCTGGTGGTTGACACAATGACGGAGACAACCCTGCCCGAAACCGGTATGAATGCAGCTTGAAGTGTTGAATGGCTCGTACTTGTCCCAAAACACATAACTTGTTGTGAGTGTCTGGAGAGAAGTGAATGGCCTGAATACCTCGTGTGCCTGATTAGCTGCCTGCCTGCATGAAGGAATGCCCGTAGTCGTGATTGGATGCTTGAGTGTGACCCCAGCGGAATGAATGGGAGATCAACAGTATATCTGGGAACCTCTCACTGCTAGGAATCGTGTTCAGAAGCTGAAGTCCACTACGACGAGTAACTGGATTAACTGACGCTTGACCTTGAAGCCCTGCTGGACGAGAAGAATTGCTGTTGCTCTCCTTCACAATCTGAAAGCTGCTGTGCCTCCAAGGACTGACCCAGAGAGGACCTGATAAGGCGCCCTCTTCCCGAGCTACGAGGGACCATCGTGCACAGCTGATCTTTGCCAACGCTCCCCGGTAGACACACCTACGACAGGCTGCCGACCCGATACGGGGACTGCTGCGGAACTCCAAGGAGAAGCACTCGGACTGTTGTCCGCTACTGTCGACGACAGCCGTCGCCGACCGGAGCCGCCGTGCTCCCGTTTGCCTAAGAACTTCCATTGATCATCGGACGCTCTCGTCTGCATCGTCACCCGCTTGTCTCCCGCTGGAGAAGGCCCGACCGTCGACGCGCCGAGGAGCATCCACCGGTGGGTTTCCCACCACCTGAAGACCGCAGAGACGCCGACGACTCGACGCCCTTGATGGGCCACCATTCTTCATCATCTCTTTGCGGTCCAGAACTATTGTCACCGAGGTGCCCCGCACGCCTCTTCCTTGCAGGACGCCAACGCTCTGTCGTCGACGAGCACCGCTAGGAACGAAGCTGCCACTTCCCTGCCATAGTTCACCCTGTTCAACGTCGGACTTTCGACGACCCGTGACTCCTGCTTTAAAGGGAGGGCACTCAAGAAGGGCCGTCGATTCCCTGACACCGAACGCCAAGTTCCCCGACACCCCTCGACGATCCGTGGCTCCCGCCTGACAGGGAGGCACTCAAGAAGGATCGGTCGGTGCATCGTCGGAGAACTCTACTCCACCAGGTACATTGGGGGGGGTAAAACCTTAATAGGAAGAAGTAAGACTATTGAACATTTCGACTGGGCTGGTGCTATATATCTTTATTTACAGGTTGCCCAGGTGGGGGGGGGGTCTCCACACAGAACTGTGCCTATTGGTAGGGGTCAGTAGTCTGCCTATTGTTTTAACCATCTTACGTTCCTGCCTATCTCTATTGCTGGTTTCCTCGTATTGATCCGTGTGACATTTTAACCGTACAGTTGATGCACTTTAATGAGATTTGATAACATTAGTGGTACCACTCTATACGTGTATATATTTATCATTATTGACTTCCGAGTACAAAGTGCGTTATTGTGATCGTATACATACCTTTGAATATTAATTATATAAAGAGTGTGTTTTCAGTAATACAGTGTGTGGACATTCCTTTGTGGGGGTTCGGGGACTACACTGTACTTAAGAACCAGCCTGCATCACCTCCTGAGAAGCTAGGCCTTGATTGCTCGTCCATTGCTACCCTATAGAGAATCTTGGCTGGGGTCTTCTGTGCCTCCCCTCTACCACAGAGAGAGCGGAAGTACAGACACCCCCCACCGGTCTTTACAGTCACCAGCAGGCGCATCATTGTTCTTTGTTCCTAAGAAAGACACCCAGGAACTTAGACCTTGCCTCGATTATCGTGGCCTAAATCAATGCACTCTTAAGGACCGATACCCACTACCCTTGATATCGGATATCCTGGAGGCAGTGAGGGGTGCAGTATTATTCACCAAATTGGATCTCAGGGGTGCCTACCATTTGATCCGTATCCGGGAAGGAGACGAGTGGAAGACCACCTTTAGAACACCCTTTGGCCACTACGAGTACCTGGTCATGCTCTTTGGACTAGCCAATGCCCCAGCAGTATTCCAACGTTTTATGGATCGGGTGTTCTCCGATATGTTGTTTCTCTTCGTCATTGTCTATCTGGACAACATATTGATTTTTTCCAAGGACCCTCTGAAGCATGAAGGACATGTTAAGGCAGTTCTACAAAGACTCCGGGAACATCACCTCTTAGCCAAGCCTGAAAAATGTTTGTTTCAAGTTACCTCTGTGCACTATCTGGGATTTATCCTTAGTCCAGAGGGGATTGGTATGGACCCTTCAAAAGTAACGGCCATTCTCGCCTGGCCTACTCCCACATCCGTGAAACAAATCCAATCCTTCCTAGGACTAGCCAATTTCTACCGAAGGTTCATAGCCACCTTTTCCGAGATTGTACAACCTATAGTGGCTCTGCTAAAGAAGGATACCCCATTTGTCTGGTCAACATTACAAGAAACTGCATTCCAGCGTTTGAAGACCGTGTTCACACAAGCTCCCATTTTGGCTCAACCCGATACAAGTCGACCCTTTTTAGCGGAAACGGATACCTCTAATTACGCTATAGGAGCAGTGTTGAAGCAGAAGATGGAGGACGATTTGGAACATCCGGTTGCTTATCTTTCAAGAACCTTAACTCCGAGTGAAACACACTACTCCGTCCTGGAAAAGGAACTCTTAGCCATTCGCCAAGCCTTCACTGAATGGCAACACCTACTTCTAGGAGCCAGACATCCTGTCCAAGTCCGTACTGATCATCGAAACCTTCAGATTCTACAGTCACTGGAGTGCAGGAACAGTCGTCAGGCACATTGGCCCTACTTTTTTGCCCAGTATCAGTTCCACATTACTCATGTGCCTGGATCACAGAACCTGATCGCTGACGCCTTGTCTCGCCGTCCTGACTACATGACCACTGAAGATAAGGCATTTCCTAAAATGTTTTCTCCCACGATCTTCGTAGCCCAAGCAGTTGATCTCCTGGAAGAAGTCCGATCGCAAACCCAATCCTCGGAAATATGGAAGGACATTTCAACAAGAAATCACTGGAAATTAAGAGCCAAGGAAGGCTACTTATTCAAGGACAATGCACTACCCATTCCTACACGGAAGTTACAGCAAAAAATAATAAACCTTTGTCATGACACACTCCATTCCGGGCACCGAGGTATCACCAACACCCTCCGTCTTATACAGAGACAGTTCTGGTGGCCTAAAATGAAGTCTGACGTGCAGCAATACATCCAGGCTTGTATAACCTGTGCCCAACATAAACATGATAACAAAAGACCGGCAGATCTTCTTCTGCAGCCCACTCTACCCTCTAAACCATGGGAAATCATCGCTACAGACTTCATAGTGCAGTTACCACCTTCCCGGGGATATACTACCATCATGGTCACCATAGATTTGTTTGCCCATTCTACGCCACTGATGAAACTACCCTCCTCTTCAGAGCTAGCTGGAATATTTCTGGAACACATATTCCGACTACATGGGCTTCCTTCCAAGATCATATCAGACCCTGGAACAATATCTCCGATGTTTCGCCACCAAGGTCCAGGATGACTGGTCTCTCCTGATACCCGTTGCGGAATTCGCTTACAACAACTCCGAACATTCAGCGCTACAGACCAGCCCTTTTTATTGTAGTCAGGGGTTCCATCCATCGGTTTTACCCTCGGTTCTTCCTTACCCTACACCAGTACCTACTGTTAACTCCTGGATCGAAACTCTTATCAACATTCATCGGGAGGCTAAAGAACACTTAGAGAAAGCCAGATTACAGACCAAGAGGTATGCGGATTCCAAGAGAAGACCAGGTCCTTCCTATACGGTCGATGACCGAGTGTGGTTGTCATCAAAACTACTCCCCCGACACTTGAGACCAAACAAGCTGGCTCCCCGCTACTATGGTCCATTTCCCATCAAGAAGATTATCAATCCTGTCTCACATCGAATCAAGCTACCGGACTCCTGGAAAAGAATTCATCCAGTTTTTCACACATCCCTATTAAAGCTCTACATCCAATCCTCTCGAAGATCCAGTAGACCTCCTCCTCTACTGGTTGACAACCAACTGGAATATGAGGTGTGCCGGATTTGTGACTCCAGGTATAAGCGGGGCCATCTTCAATACCTAGTGGAGTGGAAAGGATATCCTCCTAGCGAAAGGACCTGGGAACCTGTTTCAAATATCAAGGCTCCTCGGTTACTCAGAAGATTTCACCTAATACACCCGGGCAAACCTGGAGGAAAAGGCCTTCGGAGGAGGCATGCTGTCATGAACTTCAGATCACGCCCCTTTTGAACCTCCTGGTCCTTGTCTCAACGGGGCTTACATTCCGCACTACTTCCAACATGGCCGTCCAGCGCTGAAGCCCTTGCTCGCTCCATGCGCTGAACGCGGCGTGATTTATTTATAGACCACGCCTTCCGCGGCTCCTCGCGTCTCAATGCTATTGTAGAGTAGCCTCAGACGTGTGTTCGTAGCTCGCGGTATAGTTTCCTTGTCCCAGTGCTATTACCCGCTCCTGACCCTTTCCCCCTTCCTGATTCCGAACATTACTAGCTTTTCCCAGACTCCCGGATTCCTGGACTCTGCGCTCCGGGAACTAAACGCAACCTGGAACCAGACAAGACTCGAGCAGCGCTGTTCAAGACCAGGAGCGTTCGCAAGAAGGCAGCGATCGAAGACACTGGCAAACACCGTACCCAGGTGAGAAGGGGGGGGGGGGGGGACTCCTTGACACCTTGCGACACTCTGGTCTTGCCGACTTTCTCCTTGTATTAAATTACCATCTTGAAACTGCCATTTCCTTGTATGGTTTGCCTCACTCAGAGTGTGCTTTCATGCCCCAACTTTTTTCTGTGTGGGGATTGTGATGGAAGTCGGGTGTGTGTAATAATCCGTAATTGCCTGACCTTGCCTGTCCATGGTGTTGGGACATGTCAGGTATACAGCTCTGGTGTTAGTCCATTGTCACTCACGGTGAACTGTCTGTGATAAAATGTTTGTGTTGGAAAAGGGGACAAGGGGGTTGAATTCCTAGGTATCCTACCTAGTAGGATGGGGAAAAGGTCTTAATGGGAAGGGGATACGAGTCTCACCCTCTGGTGCCCAACTTCCTCTCCCTGATAACCCATCATCCAGGTGATCCTCCCGCACTGGTCCACCCCCAGGAACGGTATCCAAAAGCGATGGCCATGTCCTGGCCACCTGGCTAACAGATCCCCAGGGACTAGCGGGTGAGACACCTTCAGATGTCTCACAACAAAGGGAAATGTATCACACGCTTTTTCTGTAATAGCTAAAGTGCTCATGTGCGCAGAAAGTTTTTTCTCTTCCCTTTGTTAAATTAAAAATCATTAACCAGAGAGTTTGCGTGTCTCCTGTTAAAAGGGAGAATGGTAACAGGAATAGTTTAATAAGTGTTGGCAAACTTTCCCAAAGAGTTACAAGAATATTTTACTTCAGAGAGGCCGCGTATGAAGCATTTTGTTTCCCAATCATTGTCAAAGACGAATGCTGTCTAAATTAAAGGGAACGCAAGTAGCAAGTTAGAGTTTATCAAAGAGGACTAATGTATGTCTAAATCTGATTTTGAAGTGAACCCTGACTCTGGCAAAACTTTAAACAAACATTTCATTGTCGCAGAAGTTGTTGAACTCAAAGGCAGAACAAGCATTACCCAATCCAGTAGATAGACCTTTCCAAATGGGAAACCAACCGAATTAAGATCTGAAGCTTGCTGTCTTGAAGTTCTTGACGTTGATACAATCCCAGAATCCTCTGATACAAGGCTGACAGAGTAAAGAAGACTGGGAGAGTGACATTACAGCTTTTGGGGTAAACCCTGAAGACAAGAAGGTGCATGTGGAGCTGTAGAAGGGAGCTCAATGCTTGTAAGAAAGATTCATCCAGCATCTATGAAGCAGAGACTGGGGCAGTTTGAAGCTACAGCAGATGTTGTGGTAGCTACAAGACTTGGAGGAAAGGCAAAGAGGTTTCCCTCTCATTTAATAGTGGACAGAAGAGTGCCTTGCCAACCTGTTGAGGTCAAAGAGTCATGATAAAGCTGCATTACAATTCCAAAATATCACGTCGCAGCAGAAGAAGCAGAACTGTGGCTGTCTAGAACTTTGGTAGCAATGTTGCAGTTAGATGAAGCTGAAGTAAAAGCAGTCTGTGAGAAGAGAAGCAACTCCCTTAAGAGACAGATCCTGACAAATTGCATTCAAGAAGCTGCAGGTGTTACAAAAGTAAAGTGGTCATTAAAGTGGAAGCTGTACCTTTTGTTATGAATAACATCCAGTATTACCATTAATGCCGTTTTCTTTGTGAAACTTGAAAGGGAAGCTTTTCATCAAAAGAAGAAACTGTTATCTGTGGATTCTTGTTTGAATTACTTTTTGTTTGGAACTTCTGAAGTACTGATTTGAGATTTTTACTTTTCCTTGGAAGAAATTGACTTTGGACATTTCTGAGGAAGCAGAATCTGGCCAGAACAAGTGGATGTCATCAGAGACACTGCTTATTTGGTAATCTTTTATTTGTGTTGTTTTTTAGTGCGAGGGCTAGCTTTGTGCATGCTACAAGGTTGTCCCTCAGATCCTAGACTAGGTAGGTTAAGTTAGGATTTCTTTATTGCTTTTGTTTAAAATAAAGTGTCAAACCTTGAGAACACTTAACTCAGTTGTAAGCCTCACATTACTGACCCCTCACAATTATTATTAACCAATGGCTAGTGGGGTGTGAACATTTTGCGCCCCTTGACTGACATCTAACTTAAGATGTTGCACGCAACCAGCTTCTGAATTGGATGCTGAAATTACAATTAAAAAAAAAATATATGAATCCCACACAACAGAAGGACAATACTATAAAACCTATTATATCTGTGGAATAAAGGTCCATGCCATAGACCAAAGTGCTCCATGAATTCAACATTGAGGTGCTACATGGTCTGTGCACTCTCAGCGTCCCTCTAAAGAAGGGTTAAGAAGGAACTTACTCTAATTACAAAGCCGACCGATCTTGGATATGTTACAAAGCCTTGCATTTCCCACCGATACACCAACACATCAGAGTTGCCTCTAGTCGATGTTGGATATTAGTTCAAAACAAACAGGAGGTTAGGAGGCGAATGGAGAGAGCTCACAAAAGAACGTACCAGAGACAATACCAATATTTCACAGTTATAGTCACCAAAACATATCAACTATTAACCACGGAAACCAACTCTCAAAGACTCAAATAAAGTAGAGGTTCCAAACGACACATAAAGACATCAAAAGGACACCAAAAGCAGGCTTTTCTTTAAAATCATAGACATCGAGAGAAACTTGCTCTCTCAATTATTCACATTCACATAGCACATCCTTTATTCATTTTTTTATTTATTAGGTTTTCAAATATACACAACTCAAAACATAATAAACATTACAGTGGGCCTCATTACGAGGTTGGAGGTAGCCATGCCGGTTAAACCAGCATGGCTACCCCCAATCTCAGGTCCGGCTCCGGCGAAAGGGGAATCACAGGGCCATTCTGACCTCGGCGGGCCCGGTAATTCCCCTTGCGCAGGAGCCGGAGCGTCCCCATTCCAATTTGAGCCCCCATAGAGCTCAATGGTAATGGGGAGGATGGTAGCAGCGGTACCGTTCATAACGGTACCGTTGCTACCATCCAGTTCTGCTCGCGGCTGGTGTGACCAGGCGTGCAGAGCAGCAACCGCGAGCAGAACTCGTAATGTGGCGGTACAGTGTCAACGGTGCCAGCAGCACTACCGGCGCCGTTGTCAATGTACCGCCACAATCGTAATGAGGCCCAGTATCTCCTATGTTTCCCTCTCATTCTTCCCTCCCCATCCCCTCACCACCACCCTCTTCCCTCCCCTTACCATGTACACAGGTTGACAGTCTTATATTATATTCAGAATATTCAGTATTCTTAAGTTCTGAGGACAGTGTTGTTCCATAAAATCCCCGTGAAGGAAGTTCAATATCGCTGCCCATTCTGTTGAGAAGTTGGCTTGTTCCCCCTGGATCCTGTAAGTGATCCACTCCAGGGAAACAAAGTTCCAGAGTTCATAGTACCAATCTTTAATATGAGGAGGGTCGACAGATTTCCACTTCTGCGCTATTACTAGCAGCGCTGCCAGCCGGAGAATACAAAATGCCTTCCACCTAGATTTCAGCCTGAGTTTGTGATCCTGTTGTGCCAAAGTTAAGAGGCTTTCCGCTAAAGTTCGGTCCATTTTAAAAGCAACATTACCCTGATATTATTACTCACATCGCTCCAGAAATGTGATAATTTAGTACATGACCACCAAGCATGTAAGTCAACACGCTCACCACGACCGCTCCAGCAAGAGGCTGAAACCGAACGGGCGATCTTATGTAACCTTTCGGCAGTTTAATGCCACCGATAATTAATTTTAACCAAAATTCCCTGATCTGCAAAGACCTAGTCAATTTCGGGATATCCGACCCTAAACGTGACCATGCTTCTTCCTTAGGCATGAACCCGAGGGTCTTTCTCCAAGCCAGTTGGAATGAAGGGGGGGTACGTGGGGGTTTTCCCTTACAAGTTTATACAATCTGCAAATCAAATGTGTGTCTCCGGTACTGGGTGTTAAAAAATGCTCAAACTTTGTGAGTGTTCTCAAGGATGCAGACCTATTTGGTGGGGCCATCAACCAATGGCGAACTTGAAAATATTGAAAGCAGTGACTCTCCTGGAAGGCCAGCTCCTCTTTGCATTAAGCAAAAGACGTTTTATCCTGCCCTTGAAACATATTCTGGGAAAGAATTAGCCAGCATTCCTGGGGTAAACTGTGGGTTTGTAAATAATGGGGTGGGAAATGACGTAAAGCAATGCTGCTTGAAAAGCTGATCCCAAATGTCCTCCACTAAACCATTTATCTCACTGTGGTGTATATTCTGGGGTCTATCCAATCTAGGCAGCCAGTGTTTCTCTCCCATTCTGGGTCCCACAATAGTCCTTTCCATTTGTGTCTATCTTTTATCTGTACTCTCCCTAAACCAATCTTATCACTCGTAACTGTGCTACTCGGTAGTAATACATGAAATTGGGAAAGGCCCACTCTGCCTCTATTAGGGAGGAGCATTCATGTTTTAAATGCGGTGCAGGGAGGTTTATTGTACCTTATAAACTTCAAAATTCGGATTTGAGGGGCCTGAAACAATTACAAAACCTTAGGTAAAATCACCATTTTGACCGCGTTAATTCTTCCAAGCCACGATAACATTAAAGGGTTCCAAGATTGGGCAAGTTTCTGAATCTAATCTATTAATGAAAGGAAGTTAGTAGAATATAGCGCACGTAACAAACGTGTAATATTTACTCCCAACACCAGAATGTCTTTCGGCTTCCAACAAAGCTATGTCGTCTCTACTGCTTTAGTTAGTTCGTCCTAATTGATGATTTTGTGATATTAATCTTAAGACCAGCTTCTCTGCCAAATCTTTCCAATTGAGCAATTGCTGCGGGTTTCAAGGTTCTCCGGGAATAATCGTAAGGAGCACAACGTCTACATATCATATCACCTAATTTCCCCCCGAAGGATATGCCCTCAATCTCCTTCGCTTGGTGAACCCAAGTCAACAATGGTTCTAGATGTAACGCATACAGAAGAGGAGACAGTGGACATCCCTGCTTCGTCCCTCTTTGAAGGAAGACCTGGGATGACAATTGACCGTTTAAGAGCAATCTAGTCGATGGGTTGATATAATGAAGATTCCCCTGCTAATAGCGCGGGGAGCTCTTGATTCTATTAAAGACAAGGAGGCGAGCATTAAGCTGCTTCTTCTTTTATTTTCTCAACAAATAATGTACATTTTGTAAACTTTTCTTTTTAAAATAACTTTTTTTTTCTTTTTGAAAAAACTTCAAGTCCCATCATTTCTGTAGTCCTTTAGTCTCTGGCAATGTGACCTAGTCCTTCCTTTTCCTCTGTCCTTCCTCTTCTTTGACTGCTTCGAACTGCAATAATTTCTTAACTGTGTAACCAGCTGGGTCAACTTCTGCCCCGAACTTCCTGCCTCATGCTGAGCCGGTCTCCCGCATTTTAACTTGCAGCCTCGCTCTGAGGAACTTGCTTTCTCAAGTGATCAGCTGTTCTTTTGCTCATCTCCTATTGTCAAAACAAACAATTATACATGTCAGGGCGGGGAATACACACCCTATTCTGGAAGGAAAAGCCATGTCAGTTAAATGCAGTACATCCATTCAACATTACATCTGGTCTCATTTTTTGAGTATTTGGGCTGGGAATTTAATGCTCGCCTTCTTGTCTTTAATAGAATCAAGAGCTCCCTGCGCTATTAGCAGGGGGAATCTTCATTCTATGTCAAGATGGAGGCGAGCATTAAGCTTGTTCAAAGCTTCTCACTACTACTTCTGCTAGTGTATTAATAGGCCGGTAGTAAAACGTTCTGAATGTCGTATCGCTAGCCCAGTCTGCGGCTTTCATAATGTCTTGTAAAGCTGCACCCTGTGCTAACGCTTTCGAGGCCACTGCTCCTCTGAGTGCGCGCCAAATTTTGTCATGTCTCAGGATGTCTCTGACCCATCGCGATATAGTGGCTGTTGCCACTCCTCTGTGTGGTTTTGTGCGTGCTATTAGCAATTGGGTTGTCCCTGCCGGTCTTAGCTCAGTTGTCTTGTTTTCGTATTCTTTTATACATGCTGCTACACACCATTTCAGATGTTCCTGCATGTAGGGGTACGTGATTGTGGCAGAGTCTGTTTTCGTCCTTCTAACTAGGTTAAACGTTACGCCTTCTGGGCCGTACGTTTTCCTATTCACTTCTAAAGCTCTCACGTCTGCCACTCTCCTGCATGACACCATGCATAATAACATGGCTAGTTTCTCTGACAACTGTCCTAGTGACAAATATCTGTTATCGGGCCATTCTGCTAGTAGTTTCAATACTACCGATACGTCCCATAAAGTCTTGTATCTCAGCTGAGGTGGCTTCCTGAATCTTATTCCTTTTAGGAGTCGTATCACTGCTACGTTTTCTCCTACTGGTACTCCTTCCACGGGCAGGTGCTGAAATTGCGGAACTGTATACCCCTATTGTTCTGTATGCTTTGCCGTCTTGAAGGAGTTCCGCTAAGAAATTCAGTATCTCGACTAGAGGGGCAGAAACGGGATGAATATTTCTCCTTCTGCACCATGCCGACCACCTGTTCCAAGCTGCGTCATAGCTCCTTGTAGTTGAAGGAGCCCATGACTCGGCGATGAGGCTTGCAGCTTGTGCCGAAATTCCCAGGAGATTCCAGCGTCTCCTGCTATCCTGCACGGCAGCGTCCCCTTCACTCTCAGAGGATGAAATGACCCAACTGGGTCCGTGAGGAGGCTCTCTCCTTGAGGCAGTACTCTCGGGTAATCTGCTATTAGTTCCATGAGTGCTGGGAACCATACTTGAGATTTCCAGATCGGAGCCAATACTATCAAGTTCACTGCCTCTCTGCGTACTTTTGCTAGTACTCGGCTCATCATTATGAATGGGGGAAAGGCGTAAAGTGTCTGCTCTCTCCAGTCTTGCAGGAAGGCATCCACTCCGGCTGCAGCTGGGTCCAATCTCCATCTGAAGAACCTCTCTTTCTGTGTGCTTGGATGCAAACAGGTCAGTGTATACTGGGCCCCAAAGCTTTTCCAGCTTCTGGAATATTACCCGGTCTAGCATCCAGTCGCCGAGTCTGAGAGATGCCTGGAGTTCCAGTCCGCCACTACATTCAACGAACCTGGTAAGTATTCGGCTACTACTGAGATCCCCGATTCCAGGCAGGAATGCCAGAAATCTTTGGCTATTTCCGCTAGTAATTTGGATCTCATTCCTCCTAAATGGTTGATGTACTTGACAGCTGAAATGTTGTCCATTTTCAGCAGAATGCAAGAATTCACTTTTCCTTTTGTAAACACCTTGATCGCAAAGGATCCGGCTAGTAGCTCCAGACAGTTTATGTGTAATTGGAGTTACGTTGCGCTCCATCTCCCTCCTGTCTGGAGATCTCTGCACTGGGCTACCCAGCCTGCTCTGCTGGCATCTGATTCTATTATCAAGTCTGGGCAGTCGCCGAACATGGCTCTCCCGTTCCAGGCTTCCATGTTCGCTAACCACCATTCCAGTTCTGGACTCTTGATCTAAGAGTACCAGTTGATAGTAATATAGGCCTTGCTGAAGATGTCGTATCTTCAGCCTCTGCAGGGCTCTATAGTGTAATGGTCCTGGGAATATCGTCTGTATTGATGCTGCTAGTAAGCCTACTAGTCGCGCTATGGTGCGGAGTGATAGGTTTGTCTTGCTGAGAAATGTTCTTATTTCTCTTTTTAGGTCTCTGATCTTTCTGTTCGGGAGTTCCAATGTCGCCGACTTGGTGTTTATAATAAAACCCAGGAATTCTATCCTCTTCACTGGTGTCATCTCTGACTTCTCTCGGTGCACTAGGAAACCTAGTGAGGTCAAGAGTTTCACCACCCAGTCGATCTGGTAGGCAAGGGTCTCTCTGCTGTCGGCCATCAGTAGGATATCGTCTAGATATATAATCATCCGAATCCCCTTTTCTCTGATCGCCGCTGCCACTGGTTTCATGATCTTCGTGAATGCCCATGGCACTGAGGACAGCCCGAAGGGCATCGTTGCGAACTGCCATAATTGCCCGTCCCAGTCGAACGCTAGGAACGGACGGAAATCTCTCTGCACTGGAATCGTTAGGTAAGCATCTTTCAAGTCTATCCTTACTAACCAGCCGCTCTGTCTGAGCGTGTCTCTGAGCTGGTGGGTTCCCTCCATTATGAAATGGTTGTAGACGACCCAGCTGTTCATGTGTTTCAGATTTATCACTGGTTTCGCCTTGTCTTTCCGGTGGACTAGGAACATATTGCTCACAAATCTTGGGGGTGTTACGCATGGTTCAATCGCCTGTTTTTCTGCTGGGCTTTGCAGTTTTGCGTCTAGCAGTTCTTTCTCCGTCTGTGTCGAGACTAATGGGCGCGGCGCTTGCGGCGGGGCAGGGGTCTCTGAATTCTATGTGCATTCCTTTCACTGTCTGCAGGACTCAGGCGTCGCTGGAAAGTGAGCGCCAATTTTCCCAGAATGTAGCTGTCCTCCTCCCTACTGGCAGATATGCAAAATCTCTCACTTGTGGGGAAGTTTTGTCCTCTTCCCTGTCCTCTGCCCCACCTTCCTCCAGGGAAGCGGCCTCTGGGGGGGGAAAGAAGGCATCTGGTTGCCTGGATTCCGAGTATTGGTTTCTGTTGTTCTGAGGCCTTCTAAATGCTTGGTACCGACCAGTCGAGCGACCTCTGTAGCAACCGGTCCTGCCAAAAACTCTCCCTGGAAAAATGTTCTTCATCGAGGCCTGTGTCTTCTATAGGGAGGTGTAGGTCCCTACAAACCTCCCAATTTCTCTGCCGAATGTTTCCCGAATAAAAGGCCCCGAGCTGCCTCTCCAGCTTTGTATGACGACAGATCTCCTAATTTACGGTCAATTTTGAGCAGGAGACCTCTCCTGCGTTCAGATGAAATTGCGCAATTTGCGTTGCCTAGTAGGCATACGGCTCGCTGGGCCCAATTGGCCAGGACTCCAGGGTCTACCTCCTCGCCTGTATCCTTGGCTCGCTCGGCTAGGTCTATTATTTTAGCCAAAGGTCCGGCCAGGCCGAGGACTTTTTCTTGACAACTTCTTGATAGACTGCCTCTTGCTCCTCTTCGCTCCATTCGAAGTTTGACATTTCTTTATGTGCTGACAGATGCCTGATCAAATACCTTTCCAGGTGTAGTGGCACGTCCACAGATTCACTTTCCCTTGATGCTGCACCTTCACTGCACTGTATGCTGTATCTGTGCAGGATTGTATTGAGACAGTAATCTATTTTAATGTTAGGAAAAACACTCTTGTTTATGACTGTTAATCACACAAGTTTATCCGTGTTTCTCCGTGTTGTGTTTCGCTCCTTAACGCTGTGAAATCAGGGATTGAATCTCCCTCGGAGCGTTATGCATGAAGCCCCGCCTCCGTGAGGGTGAGAGCTCTTTGCTCCGAGCTATGTGCCTTTCTATTGGAGCGTGCTCTGTGTACAGGCCCGCCTTCGCGAGGGTGGGGGCCGCGTCTGAAATGTGTATTGGCTTGCGTCGCAAGCATAGCTGACTGGCCGCTTCGCCCCCACGATGGTGGGGGCTGGTTTCCTCAGCGGCTGTGCGTGGGGAATTGATCTCCTGCTCGCGCTTCGCTCCGCCCTTCCAAAGGTGGGGGCTGAGTTGCGGCTTACGGGCCACGCTGCTTGCCTGAAAGGGAATTCAGCAGGCCCCTGAAGTGCTGTATATTGCGACACAGGGCCTCCGACTCCCTCTAATATAAAAATGTAGGTTACTAACGCTGCCGCGTTGCGCGTCCCGGGGACCTAATCATAATCCCCATGCATATAATATTTACACTGGTGAACGAATTTAGTTGAAAAATACACGTTCTATTTGCAAACTCTACGCAGCTAAAATAATATGGTACTTATCTGTGGAGAGCAGGAAAAGAAGAGGAAGGACAGAGGAAAAGGAAGGACTAGGTCACATGGCCAGACACTAAAGGACTACAGAAATGATGGGATTTGAAGTTTTTTCAAAAGAAATAAATAAAAAAAGTTATTTTAAAAAGAAAAGTTTACAAAATGTATATTATTTGTTGAAACTTCTGGAGAGAGAAAATAAAAGAAGAAGCTTAATGCTCGCTACCGTCTTGACATAGAATTAGCTCGTACCATAGCTATATACTTGGGACCGAAACCCATGGCTCGCAAAGTGTTAAATAAAAAGACCATTTGATGCGGTCAAATGCCTTTTCAGCATCCAATGAGACCAGTACCGCTGCATCTTGTTTAACCACTTTTTCGAGTAGATGACAGATTCGTCATATATTATCATGGGTTTGTCGTTCTTTTATGAATCCGGTCTGGTCAGGATAGATAAGATTAGGCATAAGACCCTCAAGTCGATTTGCTAAAATGTTTGTATATATTTTTGCGTCAATAATCATGAGCTCAATTTGGCGATATGAAGCACATTTAGCAGGGTCCTTCCCAGGTTTCAGAATAAAAATTATGCTGGTCTCTTCCATGGTGGTTGTTATTTTACCACTTATAATAATAAAAAGGAGTTAAAAAGATCAGTCAGTTTCGGGGCTAAAATAGCTCTGAACTTTTTGTAAAAGTATGCGATATACCTGTCTGGGCCTGGCGACTTATTTATTGGTAGGTTAGCAATGACAGCCAAAAATTCCTCCTGGGTGATGTCCTTATCTAAATTCAATCTATCCTCTTCCGGGATCCTTTTAACTGAACGGTGTCTAAATACCTTTTCTGAGACCCTTGATCTGGAGAGTCTGATGTATAAAAGATAGAGTAAAACATTTGCAATTGAGTAAGAATTTCCTAAGTCAAGGTGACTTTCTTCCCCAATGGATCGTCCATCCCCTGAATTGTCTGTGTACTGCTTTCTGCTTTCGTTGTCTAGCTAACCATCTATCCGCTTTGTTTGCCTTAAGGTACAACCTCTGCTCATACTAGACTTTTTTCTGCTTGCTTAGTTCGTATTAGATCTAATTTACCTTTGGCGTTTCGGTATTGTCTTTGAAGATTCAGGGATGAGTATGTTTCCATTTGCTTCAGTATGTCTTTTACTTCTTCCTCTAAGTCTATTTCTGTTTTATGCTTAACTTTTCCCCGGTGTGCCTGCATTGAAATATGTATCCCCCTAATGGTCGCGTTAAATGCATCCCAAACCACTTCCAAGCTCGTTTCCCCACCTAGGTTAGATTCCAAATACTCATTAATTAATTTTCCACTCTAGTTCATCACAAAGAATCTGGTGTGACAATATTTCTTTCAGGAGTTTCCAGCTTCAAAGTGTGATATCAAGATCAATTGTCAGAGGAGCGTGATCTGAGATGGCAATTGTATGTGTGTCTATTTGCGTCACCTTTCCTATCAGCCTAACTGAAGCCCAAAAATAATCTTTCCCAGAGGAGGACTTGTGGAGTTGAGAAAAATAAGTATATGCTCTCTACTCCCGCTTCAGGGTGGGCCAAATATCTTTGAGTGTCAGCTGATCGAATTTCTGTCTGAGAGGTCAAGAAGGCAGGGGACGGCCATTATATAGTAGAAGAACTTCTGTCTTGTACAGGGTTCCATGCAATGTTTAAGTCCCACATCAAGACAGTTTCGCCATGACCGAACAACTCCAAATTAGATAACCCTCTTGGCCAGTATTAGGAGCATATAGTATTGCTACGGTTAGGGTCATTGATTTGTTCTGCGCCAACATAAACAGGAAACAAACCTCCCTATCCGCCTGCACCTTCGTAATGGAAATCTGCGTGTCCATCCTAAAAGCAATAAGTACCCCGGCTGTCTTCCCCTTTGCGTTAGCCAGCTTCATTGCCAGATAGTGCCTTAATTTCAGCTTATAGAGGTCTTGAAACCTAATGGGTGTCTCCTGTAAAGCTATGAGATCAGGCTGGTGTAAGCTTAACAACCGCTCTAATTTCCTATTCTTAGCGTGGGTGTGGAGTTCCCTTATATTAAGGGTCACGCACTGGAAGGTTAAGCCTATTCAGTGGATCGCTATATTGAGACTGCACTATGCAACATTTCTTCGTAAGCCTCTGTCTCCGACCCAGTATACTAACCCACTCCCCCAAAAACTCTCCCCCCAAACACGCCCTCATCCCTCACCCCACACCCCACACCCCACACCCCACACCTCCCCAACAACGTTTCCCCCTCCCTGGTGTAGACCATCTTTGCTACTCTATCCTCGGACTCCGACCTCGGAAATGGCCTACCACTTAACCCAGGGAAAATAATGCAGGGTATACTAAGACTCTCTTTAAGTGTCATAAAAAGACTCCGAGATGGGCATCCAACGTTCCCCATGTCTTACATAATAACATTAGAAACTGCAAGAGCGTACCCGTTTCCCCCATACTAGAGACCTACGCAAATACTTAAACCTTCATGGTGCTGATTTTTTGTCTGTTGGAGTGGAGCCTTTTTGAGTTCTTGTCCGAATCTGCTACCCTGTCGGCCATTTCCACTGGGGAGGGGTATGAACTGTCCCAGTGCTTTGGCCCAACTGTTGCTCTGGGTCCAGTCTCAAAACTCGGGCTCCCTCTTCCTTAGTAGTAACTCAGTGTTCTTTGCCTTCCCACGTAAATACTAAACCAAAAGGGAACGTCCATCTTTAAGTTAACTTCTGGGACTGTAAATATTGTAGGATCTCACATATATCCCTTCTCTATTGTAGCGTCAGTTAAGATAAGCCTGATACAGATGGACTTAATTGCCATTCAGCGTAATTTGAGACGCTTTTCTGGCTTCCCTAAGAAGTTGTTCCTTTTGGGGATAGCTTGCTGAAGCCACCAAAGTGTCCTGCCGTTTCAGACCTACTCTGAAATCTGACAATGAGAATTATTACCTCTGTCTCCATATTCAATAAGCCTTTGAAAATTCCTGTGATTTTGTCTCTTAAAGCTACGTCGTTCATCGATTCCGGAATATTTCGTATACAAATATTAGACCTCCTTCATCATCTATTTTCTAAGTCTTCACATTGCTCTTCCACGCTTCAGGGTGTCCTTGCCAGCTGTTCAAGAAGTATATCCGATTTTGTAGATTCTTGTGCCAGATTCTAGAGTGCCTGCTCATTAATATCAGTCCTTTCCTCGAGGGAGGCGATATCTTTCGGCATATCGGACAGGGCGGACTTGAATTCTGAGGTAAAAGTATATAATTGTGATTGCAAGGAAGCTGCAGGTTTGTCCTGGAAAACTTGGAAACATGACTCCATATCTTCCTTTGAAGCTGCCATCGTGATCTCTGTGCTAACTTTCTGCGTCACAGCCGGTTCTCTCGTAGGATCCTGGCCTTTTTGGGTGCCACCCGAACTCAGCCAACAACTTATCGGGATCTCTGCGGGGTTGGGTGGGAGCGTGGAGATGCGCCCTTTTCTTTTTTCTTCGGGTCTTGACATTGACCGAGGGGGCTCCTAGAGGTTTCCTGCTACCAACTGGGAGTTGCATATTCCCTATATTTCAGTCTCACTATAGCCTGTTAATTTGCAGGGGTGTAACCAGAGTCAAGCACTGGAACAGTTAAATTGCGTAATGTGAAGTATGTAGGATCTCCAATTACATGCAGCTCGCCTCCCTTAAAGTCCAGATCTTCTCACTTGCAAACAGTATTTGGTATTGGTATATCTCCACCCCAATTTTAGCAAGGTTTCTTCAGGTACGCAAACAGGACCAGTACAGTGTCCATTGACCAAAACTAAGAGACCAATTGTACTTTAACCATCCTAAACACGTTCCCCATGACAATGCTGGGGTGTATGTCAATTCCCTGGAAGCGAAATTCTATTTCTTTTCCTGCTCTAAATCACCACTTGTCATGAGGTTTCTGCCCTGGCACGACTTTGCAGGTGATTTACTTTCCAGCTTCCAGGCACCGCTGACGTGCGTCCCCTCCAATTTCTACCACTCAGTAGAGGGAGTCAACACCCTTTGGACTGAAGTTTCAAATATCATACCTTTCAATAAAGCCTGGGTTGCAGAGAATGGGCCGGATCTCAGTGATTTTCCTGGAGCCAAGAAATAATTAGACCAGAGGGGTCTGCTGTCCACGTTGGGGGAAGGTGGTGGGGATGAGGGGGGGGGGATCTCTGTTGTGTCCACAAAAGTAACTATATCCACTGAGGGACTCATCGGGTATGAGAGTTTGAAATACATCCAATTCCAGCATGGGCGGCGAGTCGCATCGGCGTGTTAATACAATTCCAAGAGATCCGCTGGGTGTTGTCCCTCGTTCCGGGCGCCGTCCTTTGGCAAACCGAGTTCACTGCACAGACGTGCACAGGACCCATCCAACCACTGTTACGCCACGATCCACTACAACATCTTCAGCATCAGCTTCGACGTGCATAATTCACACCGAGCAGGTCTACAAGCTTAACATTTTACGTTTATCGGTCACTCCGCCACATGCTGCTTCTACTGGGGCACGGAGCTCATCCAGTCACCTCCTTAATGCTCAGTGGCCATCTTGGAATCCAGCACATCATTTCTTTCTTGCCAATGGCTAGTGGCGAGTGCAAATCTGTGCCCTCCATTTAAGAAATTCAACTAGCAATATATAAAGGAAATGTTCCCAGAGAAGCTTGGTCTTTGTGAGGACAATCCATGAAGTGCTTTGAAATTGGGGTTCAGGAGAAGAGCAGTGTCTCCCAGTCGACCTGACAAAAGCAGAAACAAACCA
The DNA here is from genome assembly GCF_040938575.1 of Ambystoma mexicanum. Classification (NCBI taxonomy): domain Eukaryota; kingdom Metazoa; phylum Chordata; class Amphibia; order Caudata; family Ambystomatidae; genus Ambystoma; species Ambystoma mexicanum. The sequence continues at coordinate 29,576,645 of NC_090921.1, read as the reverse complement.
TGTTAACTGCTAGAAGAGGTCAGACAGTCTTGAAGGGCAATGAAAGGGTACTGTGAGGGGTCAGTAATGTGAGGCGGATAACTGCTTGTATGGATCTTAGTATTAGACATTTTATTAACAGAAAAAGATGCAAATCGCTAAACCTACTCTATCAGGGAGTTCCCAACCTATTCCAAGTACTAAGGAAACCACTCCTAACAGAAACAAACTGGCCCTCACTCTAAACAACAAAACATAAAAGGCATGACCAACAACAGAACAGAATGAATAAGAAACAATCAGTCATGTGGATGACTTTCGCCTGTCCTGGGTAACTCCCTTCCCCAGGACTGCGCAAAGTCATATTCACAAATGTTCCAACAGAAGAATAAAGTCTTGAACCAGTTCTTGGAAGTTCAGAATAAACCAAACCTTCACCAAACAAAAATCCACTGATAACAGTCCTCCAGCTTCCAGCTGAAAAAAGATCCCTTTCCCAATTCAGCCAAGGAAACAGCACCAATAGTCCTGGACATCTGCCTTCCAGGACAACTTTGTCATAGACCAGAAATTAGATTAGCCACTCCTTCTCCTTCAAATCTACAATTGTTCATAACCTCTGTAGTATAGCTGGCATATCTGACAGGATGCTTCTTCTTGGGTTGCTGTACTCGTATTAACAACCCTCTTTTCTACAACTATCACTATGTAAACCGACTCTTCCACAGTGCACTTTTACCACCATCAACTTCAATATGACATCTGCTGACAATCTTATACCCAACCACAGTTCTGGATATTCTACCAGAAATTTAAATATAAGAATAGTCGGTCATTTTAAAGATATTTCAACCTTTCCAAGTAGGCAAGGCACTCTTCTATATTCTGTGAAAAGGGCATCCTCTTTGACTCTCCAGTCTGTTTTACTGCCACTTTGGGTTAATCTTCTTACAAGCAGCCTATTCTCTTGCCCAGCTTTATATATAACTCATTGGTTGCAGCTGTTACGCTAATGTTGTACTGCCACACAACTAGCTTCAAAATAACAATATCTCACTTGTACCAGAGGATACGGGACCTTGACAATTGTCCCTGGGAGGTGGATGGCTTTTAAACAGGGTTTCATGTAATCTGAAAAGGGGTTTGACACTTGGATAGGGCATTGCTGGTTTTCTTTTTGTATACAACAACTTCTACTATTAAAGAATGTTCGTTCTTAAAGTTACAGAGTTCAGTTTCAAAGGAAAATTGCTTTTAGATATATGCAACAACTCTTGCATGTAGATCTTCAGCTTCTATTGTAAGTAAAAGCTTGTATTCCTATAAATTGCACAGAGATACGTTCTACTCCGGTCAAGGAATCTTAATTGGTCACACAGGAGATTCCTTTGATGCTGTAAACTATAGTGAAAGTTAGATTTAGAGTTTTCATAGACTTTTGAAAATATTCTCCCTTTAATCAGAGACAAGTGGGAGAAACCTGAGGCTTTTCTCCCAGGCTATTCCCGGGGATCCTTTGTTCAGGTGGCCAGTGGAGGGCCATTGCTCTTGGATCCCAATCATGGAAGCGGACGAGCAAGGGAGTATCAACTGGGCAGGGGGTCCTTGGGGACAATGTGAGACATGCCCTCGGGCGAGACATGGCATTCCTCCCGTTCTTATACACCCCATACCCGACATACCCTCAGTTGTCGTTGGATATTGTCAACAGAGTCCCCATCATACCACAATACCTTTCTGTAAGGAAAAGGCAAAACCATCAGGGAAAACAAAGACCATCCCTAAATTCCAACATGAGTTTTACCCTCTTTCCTCGAAACCCACTTTTCAACAACCATACATTCAAACCCCTTTTCCTGACAAAAATCTATTCCTTTTTTGTAGAACACCACAATTCCCATAATCCCACTCCCCTATTGAAATACCCAAGGACAGAGACGAAGAAGAGAGGGACTAAGAGTATACGAATTACCAAGGAAAACCCCTTTAGGAAACAGAAGACAGATGATCATACATTGACAGTAGGCTGCTCCACTAATGGAGTCAGGCAGGGTCAGGCAGACCCAACCCTGACAGAACAAATCCAAATATTTCGATAACCAATGTAAATGCAAGAGAGACAAGAGAGGAAGGACAACTACCCAGGACAACACCCTCAAGGTAGGATAACAAGATCGAAATAAAGAGGGAACACAATATAGACCTTATCCTCAACATTTCAGATCTGGAAATTAATCAAAATTTAAGATTGGCACTCAATAAGGGACTTTCCTACAGCCCCTCATGTCAAGCAGACTATTTCCAAACACAACTTGATGTATACAAATTTTGTAGATGCTTAAAGCTTAAAACATTCTTGGAAGAAACACCAAGAAGGAACCCAACTAGAATAGAAAAAGAAACTCCATCTACTTTAACAGTGGAGTTAGCAGAACATACTATTATCTCCTTAATCTAACAGGGGAGGAAGAATTCATTGCCTCAAGATATTTTGAAGAGCAACAAATAGATACTTTCTAATCAGAAGAAACATCAATTAAACCGAAATAAAAATGTATTCTAATCTTTAATTCAGATAAAGTAATTGATGTATTCCATAAGGCAATTCGAGGGGAATTACGTGCTAACTATCTTTCCAACAAAAAAGGAAAAATCTTTCACAATCTGACAATGAATGAAAAACTTGCAGTTAAAGATCTAGCAAAAAATGAACAAATGATAACCAAAATGGCAGACAAAAGGTGGAAAAGTGGTATTGATGAATAGAACTGACTACGTTCAAGAAGGTAGAACACATCTCAATGAATTGAACTGATATCAAAAACTGAACAATAACCAACTACCGGAGCTGGTTAAAGAATGGAATCAAATGAGGGAAAATTGGTTAGACCAAGGCCGTCTCCTGCAAGAGGAATTTAACTACATGAACATCCAGTTTCCAATAATGGCCACAATATACTTTCTACCGTAAAATTCACAAACAATATACAAAATGTCCTCTATGCCGCCCAATCATTAACAGAATAGCTTCACTTTCTGAAAGGATATTCCAATACATTGACATCCACCTTAAACCACTGACAACCCATTTGGCATCATTTATCTGTGATACAAAACACATCAAACAACAATTAGACTCCATACCATGGCAAGACAACTACAGATTCATCACACTTGACGTTGTTTCACTTTACACCAGTATCCAACATGAGTTAGGTACTCCTTAAAACCCGGTCCATCTCTTAGAAAGAACAGAACATGATAAATGATAATTTAGATGCTTAAATTTGCCCTATCTAAGAACATCTTCTGCTTTGGAAAACAAATATACAGGCAGCTCCAGAGAACCGCAATGGGTTCCAAATTTGCGCCAGCGTATGCAAATCTCTTTATGTTTTTTTTTTTTTAGAAATTAACCACACCTGGAAGCACACGGCCTTCGACGACTCCAGAAACATAGTTTTCTGGGGCCGTTACATTGATGACATTATCATGATTTGGGAAGGAGATACATCGGAGCTGGCCACCTATGTCAACCATGTTAACAATAACAACTATAATCTAAAATGCACAATGCATGAAAGTACCACAAGGATACAATTTCTGGATCTGAAACTCTACAGTGAACAATGAAAAATACTAACAAACCTGTATGCTAAACCTACTGCGGGCGACAGTATCCTAAACGCATGTATTAATCACCCGAGGCATGCGATTGCCAATATCCCTTATGGGGAGATCCTAAGGCTAAAAAGAAATTGCAGCACTCAAACCGCCTACGTCACTAATGTTGAAAAACAAATCAAAAAATTCAGCCGAGGATACAAATATCAAAAACTGAGACAATCTGTAATCAAAGCTGAGAAAATAACAAGAGAATTTTTACTGAAAAACAAACCCAAAACGAACTCACAAGTAACTACCACAAAGTTTATCACAACCTACAGCTCAGACGCTCCTACTATGAGGAAAATACTTAACAAATATTGATACATATTGAAAATGGATGACAGTGTTCGAAAACATTTGGATGAGACACCGTGAAAAACAAAATAGATGTTGGAACTGTAAATGATGCCCACACATAGCAAATGGAACAAAAAGCATTGACTTACCAAATGGCAAAGAAAAACAAATCCTCCAATTTATAAACTGTAACAGCAAATGTGTGGTATATGGAGACCAATGCGTTTGCAAACAACTTTATATTGGGAGTACAATTAGGTCCCTTAAGACAAGAATTTGAGCATCTACATGCAATACGAAACAATCGGCCTCGTTACAACCCTGGCGGTAGCCGCGCCCTTATTAAGGGCACGGCGGCCGCTGGTAATTGCCCTTTTCTTGGATCCAGTAAAAATCAATCCCCATTCCCATTGAGCCCAATAGGGCTCAATGGGAATGGGGAGGAAGCTAACAACGGGCCCGTTAATGATGGGCCCGTTGTTAACATCCCGGCCTGCTAGCGGATGCCGCTTTTCACGTCTGGTCAGACCAGGCGTGAAAAAAAGGGACCCGCTAGCAGGCCTCGTAATAGGGCATCCCACAATGAACGGTGCCGGTCCCGTACCGGCACTGTTCATTACGGGAGCGCCAGGGTCCTAATGAGGCCCAATGACTCGAGATACTCTGTAGCCACCCATTGCTGTATGGAGCACCCAGACTCTACAGCAGAGCAGATGATCATCTTTGGGCTAGAACAAATAAAAGACCTACCAAGGGGAGGAAACGGAGAGCTATTATTAAGGCAAAAAGAAGCTAAGTGGGTTTGCTTAATGGATACATGTGATATGGGGCTGAACTGTGATAACGAAATGTACAATTGGTTGCAATTATAATTATTATCTGAATTATGCCAAATGTCTGTATATGATCAAAAGCTATTTGTGTACAAGGAACTAAACACCTAGCCATATAGTTATGCACAAGGAGTCAACCATTGAATACAATAGGTGAAGTGCTAATTTAGGGTTGTGATAGAAACAAATAACCTAACCAGGTAGGATAAGTTTACTCAATATCCCTACTAAAAAATCCTACATTTCTCTCTTGATTATTACCAACCCAATTATTGCCCAATTTTGTTTAATGTATCCTAAGAATATTTCAGTGTTCAAAAACCTTAACCACTCAAAATCTGTTAAAAGTAAACATTTTAAAGATTTGTAAATTGAGACGCAGTGGGCTGTTTGAGGACGTTATATAAACAACAAAATGAAACAACCTTCAAAATGGCCGCGACACGTCCGTGTGATGACATCATCGCGCACACAAACAATAAACCTGATGACGGCACCGCAGCGGCGTTAAGCTCCATAAATACCTGCGAAATAGCAGTAGGGATCCATGCAATGGAACGGCTGCATACTACCTGAGGACAATTGAATCCTCAACTTTAAGAAGGTTTAAATCTAAAATCTGAGCCAAGTCTAAAAGCTGAATCTCTGCACCCCAGGTTCTTTAATCTAACCTAGCTAAAACTGATAATCCAGATACAAGAGCAACTTGTATCCCTTATTCTTTGCAATTTCTTTTATCTCTACCTAGTCCCAGTGACTGACACCCACTGGATATTTACTTAAAGATCTCCTAAATAGGGGAATTTTTCATTTTTGACAACCAAAGAGCAAGCCTTAAAACAAATAAAGAACTTTAAGATGAGTGGCCTAATACAACTAACGGTTCAAAGAGAAACTGAAAGACACTTAGCATTCAACAATGTTTTAAATTAGTCCCTAATAGGCAAACACTATATATTAAAAACCAAGAAGTAACACAAACACTTGATACCGAATGGCTATAGCTAGCCTTGAACCTAAGAGGATTATGAACCTTTTGCATGTACTTGTCCTTTTTCAAAGTATTTTTCATTGTTACGTGTAGATGGTAATACAATACACGGTCTATGCATTTTTCTTTTTTATTAGATAATCTCCTAATGAGCCCTGTGAACTTAAGAGGGTGAAACATGTGTAGAGAGTTAAAATTGAAGATCATGTTTGCAAAAACAATATATGTGTAGACTGACTACTTTGCTTCTCACCTTGAAGATGAATATATTGTAACAAAGATATCAGTATGGCGCAAACAGGATACTATCATTTAAAAGAAACCAATAACTGGAGACTGTTAACATCTTCCAGTTGTATAAAGGAAGGCTGCTGAGCAAGAAGGGTCAGCTGCTCTTGGGACACCAGGAGGGAAGCTGCAAGGCTGAGTCCGGCAGGGGATCCCTACCTGAAGCCCAAGCACTGGGAGAAAGCAGTGGACCATACCCAGCACTGGTAACGGGGAGCCACAGAGCATAGAGCAGAACCCCAGATCCTTTTCATCCCAGCACTGACTGGTGGAGGCACAGATGTGGAGCAGAGCAGGAGCTCCCAGCAAGGTCTGCTAGGCAGAAGGGGTTGAATGACAGAGTTGGGGAAGAGCAAGGCCATCACCGGAAGCCCCGACCAAAGGCAAAGACAAAACTTAATAGAGGCAGGTGAAGACAACTCGTGAGTTCTCGTGTACAATTCGAGAGAGCTCGGTTTGGCACATTTAAAGCAATTATCGTAACAAGTGACTGTTGGATTGTGGAACTTGTAGCTCTAGGAAGCAGTGACAGAGAAAGAATCTAGTGCATAAAATGTTATGAAGCAACAGAGTGGTCCGGCAAAGATGAAGTAGCCTTATCGAAGGTCTCTGACAAATGCGAATAGAGAGTCCCAGAGAAAGGGGAGCTGTGATGGAAGGCGTCTAAAGTGAACCGTTGAAACCAAGACAGGCTCGTGCCCTACTAAGAGAAGCCTGAGTAAAGCTACACTACTAATGAATGTTTGAACTTTTGAACGATACGATACTTTTGACAGAGTGGTCCGGCACTGCGTGTGTGCTCAATCGAAGGCCTCTGTAAGGTATCCAGGTGAGAGTTGATAAAAGTGGAAGAAAGACAAAGAATTGTGGAATCAAGTGGTCCTGCGACAGGTCAAGCAAAGTTCTGTGCACAATCGAAAGTCTTCGATGGTGATACAGTGAAGAAAGTTTATGGCAAATTAGATAAAGTTGGTCTGAACCTAGCAGAGGGAGATCAATTGAAAACTTTATGCTAAAGCAAAGGTGTGTTAAAATAGATTGGTCCGAGCCCAGCAGAGGGAGACTAATTGAAGATTGTGTGTCAAAGTGGATCTGAGGGGGATCCAAGGTGAATAGTAAAGATCCTAAGAAAATTGTGTACATGCGAAATACTCATGATACTTTTGTTGCATCAGGCCCTCTGAAAGAAGAGACTTTGCCATTCAAAGAGACTTTGGCACAGAAGGCCATGATGCTGAAGTTTTGAGCTGCACCCTTGTGCTAGGGAAGCCAGAGACTGTGCTAAGCTCAAGTGTGCAGCCTTGTCCCTTTTCCTATTGACAACCAGCCTAACCCTCCCCCAACCTTTATAGGCTATTATAAACCAGCTCCCATCATTTTCCCCACATATAACACTTGACAGTACTGGGACGAGGAATAGGAGACAGAGTAATAAACACCACACACTCACCACTCTAGTACTGGGACGAAGAGACAACTGAGAGCAATGAAGACTACACTCATTGACCACTCTGTTAATGGGGTGGGGAAAACTTGTCTCGGGAGGATAGCTCAGCAGCAATGTGCTCCCCTTGGAAGCAAGATGACACGGAGCAGCACAGGTTCGATCCCCGGGTCCGCGCTTAGAAACCTCTGGGTATTAAGAGCGCTATAAATAACCTATCATATCATATCAAGATGCCTGCTAAGAGCTGTAACGGTCAGGCATGTCCCTTTCTGGTCAGTCAGGGTCAATTAAACATCCACACCTGCAGCCTCTCAAGGGACTGCAGGTGTATAAAAGGAGACCGGCCCAGCAGCGAAGAGAATGACAGGCCGAGCAACAGGGAGACTTGTGTGTGGAGGAGCAGTAGGAAACCTTATGAGGCGGCAGCCGTGGTGGGACCAGCGACAGAGCCAAGACGCCAGCAATTAGACCGGTGAGTGATGGGAGGGCGCGTAAGCACTGGTGCGCTACTGTGGAACCGCAATTGAATAACTGTCCATGCATATAAGCCAATGCATGCATATTGAATACCGAACTAAATGGAAACTTAACTCTGAAACAAATAAGTGCATATAAATTAACGAACCAAATGAGACCTTACAAATGAGCAACATAAATGCACATGGGATACTGAACTGAAAGTAAACAATATTAAATGGATGTTGCACCATGATTTAATTGAACTCTGAAGTTAAGTACATCAAAGGCAAAGGGAGCCACACAGTGAACTTTGATGGTTGACTGCAGTGTGGCAAGGCCACAAATTGGCAAGAGGTGTGTGACACGTGGTGGCTGAGCCACAAGGCTTACAAAGAGACGCCAACAGAGTGCAAGACGACACATAAAGCCAAGAGGCAGACAAAATAAAGTAAGTGACGGTGACTTGGTGCATAGGAGCAAGTGCCAGGGAACCTGTGTGGGCTGAGAAGTACAGGGATCCTGTTTGCGCGACCTGTGATGGGTGGATAGAACGGTCTAACAACTGCGCCTTGACCAGTGATCCCTAAATGGTGAAAATAAGGACACTGAAGCAGCCCAATGCAACCACTGCAGATGAACCACACTTGTCTTAACAGAGCCTCAAGGCCCCTTTTGTTTTAAAATGTGTTTCTTGAAACTTGGGGAAGGGAACTCCAAGGAGTAATTTTGAATTGTGGCATCTTGAACTGGAAAAAAGTAATCGTGAGACTTTTTCATGGGTCTTTCTTGTGATTGGGGTAAGGGGAGCTGAAGGAAAGCTCAGAACTTTGTGTTGAACACTATTTCCTTTGACTTTGACATCCCAACAACATTTACAAACTAAGTGTTGGCATGGATGCAGGACAGAGTGGAACCCATGATCCCCAAACTCATATACTCCCTCTTCGTCTTGAGCAGGACCTTCTTAAGATACGGAAAAGCCTCAAGACCTTCCTCTTCAACTCTTCCTTCTCTGCGTCTCCCCTGCTAATCACACAGTTGCTAGACTGAAGTTATTGGCCCTTATGCATCCTCAGGGCCCTAGCCTCCCACTTCTTATCTCAGCTGCTTTCCCATCCTCTGCACTTGCTTCGGCTCACCCTCCCTTTGGTGGTTTCACTTACCTTTTCTTCATAGCACTTCACCTGCTGCTCACCACGAGCACCAGAGCACCTATCCCTTACCACTCTCCCCTCTACACTTGCACATTCGGAACACTCACAAGGCATAGGAGGTTCGTTTCCCCCTCCCAAACCCTTCCCACCTGGTAGATCACAAGGTACTCTGTAATCACCTCAAATCGGCGGCCAAATTCTCCACAAAAGCCACGGCATGGATAAACTCATTCTTGGACCAGAGAACCATAAGAGTCTTCTTACCTACAGCAGCAGCGGATCCAGTCCCCATCACCTGTGGAGTCCCTCAAGGGTCATGTGTTTCCCCCACTTTGTACAATATTTTTACAAAGCCTCTCTTTGATATATTGGACAAAACAGGGGTCTCAGATTACCAACTATGCTGATGATACCCAGATTCTTATCCCAATCCAGGGTGACTATGAAAAGGACACCAGTCTCATAAATAAAATCTACCAAATCATGACACATGGCCTATGTCTTAACGACGACAAGACTGAGCTCTTAATCATCAGGTCTACCAGTAAACTTAACAAATCACCCCATCTGTACAATTCCATCACGATTGATGGCATCAAAATCAAGGTAGCCAAGGAAGTAAAAACCTTAGGATTCTACTTAGACTCAGCTCTCACCCTCAACAAGCAAGTAAATGTGACAGCCTCAGCAACCAGTTACACCTGCAAACTTATTCACGCCTGTAAACCATACCTATCCACAGACAGCGGTACCACCATAGCGCGAGCCCTCATCCTCTCCAAATTAGATTACTGCAATGCACTGTACCTAGGCACCAGTAACCATAACATCAACAAACTCCAAACCCTGCAGAACAATGCCCTGAGAACAGCCCTAGGTGTTCCCAAAGGGCAACACATATCTGTCCATAGAAGAGCCGTCAACTGGCTGGCCACCAATGACTGTATCGAATTTAAAACTCTGAACATTACACACAATTGTCTGAACAACAAAGCACCTGCATACCTCACAGAAAAATTCACAAAGTACACTTCTGAACGACCCATCAGAAAGGCCCTCTCAAACAGCATCAAAATCCCCAACTTTAAACTGAAAAGAACTGGTGGGTCCAGCTTCCCATTTCTAGCACCTCATCTCTGGAACTCCATCCCAGACGCACTCAGAGCCACCCCTTCCTTCCATGTGTTCAAAGCTAACGTCAAACTCTGGCTTCACACCAACGACTGCTAAATGCCTCAACTGTACCTAGTACTCTGTACATTTATTGTAAAATACTTGAAACTGTAACATATCCTACATGTAAGTCATCTGACATTGTAACATAAGAAATGCTTGATATATGATCCTGTAACATAAGAAATGTAACATTTATGTACCTGTAACTTAAGATTTTATTTTTTGCAAGTGCCCAGTTGCTTAACGGCCAGGTGCACTCTATAAATAAATAAACAATACAATACTTACCTTCTTTGTTTTTAATTAACTTAATTATTCATTATTGTTGTAATTACATGGTCTATCATTCCCTGTTGCCCTGTGGGCGCTTTGAAACAGTATTGGATTCCTGTATAAGCGCCTAACAAGATAAAAATAAATTAATAAAACCAGGGAGGAGTGGAAAGATAATCTCAATATGCGTGGAGCCTAGAGCCCTTCCTCTTGCCACCACTGGCACTGTACCTGCCACCTCCAAATCTATCTAATTTCTCATACATGTTATTGCTGAATCGCTCTAATGTTTTTATAAATGTATGTGACCACCAACCTCACCGTAGCTAGGCAGCCGCTAATCGCCTTGTACACCATGCATGTATGTTCTTCACTGTAAAATGTAATGTCATTTATTTTGTGTAACTAAGCTATAAATATACTTGTAATGCTTGCGCCCAGCTACCTAAGGGTCTTGGTTGCGCTATATTAAATAAACAAACATCAGTGAACAATCTACAAATCGTCAACCGTGGTGGGACACCTGCAGCCCTCCAGATGTTTGTCCTACAACTGCCGAAAGCCCTAGTCAGCATGGCCAATGATGAGGGATCATAGGAGTCACAGGCCAAAACGTATGTATAGGCACAGAAAGCCCACCTATGAACTACAACATGCAAATCCAGTTGAGATCATTCGAAAACGACCAGACTTTGGTACTAACACATCCAAGACAACAAACCAGACCTTGGTCTGCTGCCCTTAATACTGTAGAACATCTCTCCCTCCTTCAGAATCTTTACCTGCTTGCGTTGAAGGGCACCGTACCAACAGGAGGATTTCCTACCTCTCTGCCCGCTCCTTCTCAATCTCATGTCACCAGGCTGGGTGGCTCTCCATGAAAAAGCTCTCTGTTTAAATCCCGGCTGACCATCTATGAACCCATGCATGGACTTTCCCCCACTGTACACTCCCTCTCGAGCTCTCCCTCTGTGTCTCCTCCCGCTTTCACTCACTTACTCTACATGCAGCGCATCCATTGGAATGTTCTGCTTCTGGCCATCAGAGCCATCTCTTCAGTGCAACTATTCAAAACGAGCTCAAACTCCACCTGCTATCAATGGAAGGAACTCCCCACCAACCCTCCCTATCCAAACTAACTGCCCAAACCACCACTTCTACATTATGTCCTCAGGACTCCACTGTGTAATTTGTCAAAATGTAAATATCGGCCTCAGACATTCAATGTTAAAAATATTCTTATGTCCTTTGGACCCTGTTGCTGGTTATATTCCTACTTGGACCCCTTCCTCGCCCAGAATATGCAATTCAGTTCAACAATGCTCTCATCTCATGTAATGGCACCTTACACTAGGAATGTGCCTGTCTTTCGTATTGCCTACATTTTAAGTCATTTCCATTTGAAATGTCAACTTGTTCTTAAATAAATTCAAAAAATAGAAATACGGTAAAAACGAACGGATGAAACTATGATCCACTGCATGAGAAGTAGCTGGCCTGATCCACCCTTGTCTCTCCAATTGTCTTCCTACAGTGGGAGCAAAGGGTGAGCATACATGGGCTGTGTCTGTAAAGGCGCAGCATGCAGGAAGGTTTTCACAACATTATTCAGAGTTTGCTGGTAAATTTAACTCTTCATGACATACCCCAGGCGGTACAGGGAGGGTAAATCCGCTTTTTGCTGTAGGTCAATCCTCAAACAAATGTTGGGAAGGGGATGACTGCCATTTTTTTTCTGCACTGCCAAACTCGGAATGAGGCCAATTTCCTAGTCGCCCAAATTCAGTACTCATTCGCCAGTGGCTGTGCACATTTTGCAGTCTCTCTCATTAGCATGGTAACTGTGACTTTTTTTTTTTATAGAAAAGCAGGAGTGTTCTGGCAGGAAATGCAAAGCATCTTCAGGACAGTAACAGTCAAAGGCCATCAGCGACGGCATATTCAAAGCTGATGATATGGTACATCCTGGAGTCATAATTATCCTCAAAAACTTTAATATTGCTAAACTACAATTTTGAGTGGATGCAGATGGAAAGAGGTAGAAACAGAGCAACTCTTTCCAAAGGCTATAGATAATGACATCCACAATGGCCCATCAAAAGAAATCAGCCCAGTCCCCAATTGCTACCAGAGGTGTTGACTGATTCAACCAGCATATGGAAAACTAAATCCAATCCACTATTTAACAAGTTGACAGTTAAAATTACACAACCACTACTATCACTTGGCTGGCATTTAAGTGGGTGAATAGCTAATATTCCACTGGCTACCAGTTATACAGTGAAAGATATATGATATTTACTAGTCTGCAGTTCAAACAGTGTGAACCCCCAACTATTTCATATGCCTCTGGGTAAATAATACAGAATCCCTACCATTTACTATGCGTCTTGGTAAATAATACAGAATTCCTACCATTTACTATGCATCTTGGTAAATAATACAGAATCCCTACCATTTACTATGCGTCTTGGTAAATACAGAATTCCTACCATTTACTATGCATCTTGGTAAATAGTACAGAATCCCTACCATTTACTATGCCTCTGGGTAAATAATACAGAATTCCTACCATTTACTATGCATCTTGGTAAATAATACAGAATCCCTACCATTTACTATGCGTCTTGGTAAATACAGAATTCCTACCATTTACTATGCATCTTCGTAAATAACACAGAATCTGTACCATTTACTATGCCTCTGGGTAAATAAAACAGAATCCCTACCATTTACTATTGTGAAAACGTTCAGCTTAGTTAGCCAAGAGCTACTCCATTTAGTGTGCTATTTTTTTGTTGTTGTATAAACTTTGTTTCCTTTAAACTTGCTGACACTGAAGAAAAAAAGCATGTTTGTGGCATACGTGCCAATGGTTAGCAGAAAGGCATGCTATTGCAGGACCTGTTCGATGCTGCAGTTGCAAGGTGGGAATTTAGCCCCTGACAGCAAGAACAAAGATAGGATGTGGTCGGCGCTTCCCTATCTGGGGCAGCTAATCCTGCAAGGCCTGGTATGTGACAAGGGCCAAGGACGAATGTTTATTTTCTGGGGAACTGTGTACATAACAGGAAATGAAGGCAGGACATGTCAACCATCTTTGTATGAATCAGGTATAAAAGAGGGAGTGTCCTCTAACAAAGTGCTCACTTCACCACTGTTACTGAAATATGGGTTGTGGTCGAACCAGAGTCCACTCGGGTGAATAAAATATTTATTTTTTTATACTTGTTATGCTCCAAGGCTGATTGTCTAATTTCCCTTCACAGATAAGTTTGAGGTTTTGGTCTTACACTATGCCTCTGGGAAAATAACACAGAATCCCTACTATTTACCATGCCTGTGGGTAAACAATGCAGAATCCCTACTATTTACTATGCCTGTGGGAAAATAATGCAGGAAAATAATGTAGAATCCCTACTGTTTACTATGCCTCTGGGTAAATAATGCAGAATCCCTACAATTTACTATTCCTCTGGGAAAATAATGCTGAACCCCTATTATTTACTATGATCCAGAAAAATAATGCAGAATCACTACCATTTACTATGCCTCTGGGTAAACCATGCAGAATCCCTATTTACTCTATATGTGGGTAAATAATGCGGAATCCCTGCTAATTACTATGCCGCTGGGTAAATATTGCAGAATCCTTGCTATTTACTATGCCTCTGGTTAAATATGCCTCTCGGTAAATAATGCAGATTCCCTGCTATTTACTATGCCTCTGGGTAAATAATCATAATCCCTGCTATTTACTATGCCTCTGGGTAAATAATGCAGAATCTCTATTTACTATACCTGCAGGTAATTAATGCAGAATCCCTGCTATTTACTATGCCTCTGGATAAATACTGTAGAATACATCCTATTTACTATGTCTCTGGGTAAATATTGCAGAATCCCTGCTATTTACTATGCCTCTGGGTAAATAATGCAGAATCCCTGCTATTTACTATGCCTCTGGGTAAATAATGCAGAATCCCTATTTACTATACCTGCAGGTAATTAATGCAGACTCCCTGCTATTTACTCTGCCTCTGGATAAATACATCCTATTTACTATGTCTTTGGGTAAATAATGCAGAATCCCTGCTATTTACTATGCCTCTGGGTAAATAATGCAGAATCCCTGCTATTTACTATACCTGCAGGTAATTAATGCAGAATCCATGCTATTTACTATGCCTCTGGATGAATAATGTAGAATACATCCTATTTACTATGCCTCTGGGTAAATAGTGCAGAATTCCTGCTATTTACTATACCTGCAGGTAATTAATGCAGAATCCCTGCTATTTACTATGCCTCTGGATGAATAATGTAGAATACATCCTATTTACTATGCCTCTGGGTAAATAATGCAGAATTCCTGCTATTTACTATACCTGCAGGTAAATAATGCAGAATCCCTGCTATTTACTATGCCTCTTGATGAATAATGTAGAATACATCCTATTTACTCTGTCTCTGGATAAATAATGTAGAATACATCCTATTTACTATGCCTCTGCGTAAATAATGCAGAATTCCTGCTATTTACTATACCTGCAGGTAAATAATGCAGAATCCCTACTATTTACTATGCCTCTGGGTGAATAATGTAGAATACATCCTATTTACTCTGTCTCTGGATAAATAATGTAGAATTCCTGCTATTTACTATACCTGCAGGTAATTAATGCTGAATCTCTGCTATTTACTATGCCTCTGGGTAAATAATGTAGAATACATCCTATTTACTATGTCTCTGGGTAATTAATGCAGAATATCTGCTATTTACTATGCTTCTGGATAAATAATGTAGAATACATCCTATTTACTATGTCTCTGGGTAAATAATGCAGAATCCCTGCTATTTACTATGCCTCTGGGTAAATAATGCAGAATCCCTATATACTATACCTGCAGGTAATTAATGCAGAATCCCTGCTATGTACTATGCCGCTGGGTAAATAATGTAGAATACATCCTATTTACTATGTCTCTGGGTAAATAATGCAGAATCCCTGCTATTTACTATGCCTCTGGGTAAATAATGCAGAATCCCTATTTACTATACCTGCAGGTAATTAATGCAGACTCCCTGCTATTTACTCTGCCTCTGGATAAATACTGTAGAATACATCCTATTTACTATGTCTCTGGGTAAATAATGCAGAATCCCTGCTATTTACTATGCCTCTGGGTAAATAATGCAGAATCCCTATTTACTATACCTGCAGGTAATTAATGCAGATTCCCTGCTATTTACTCTGCCTCTGGATAAATACTGTAGAATACATCCTATTTACTATGTCTCTGGGTAAATAATGCAGAATCCCTGCTATTTACTATGCCTCTGGGTAAATAATGCAGAATCCCTGCTATTTACTATACCTGCAGGTAATTAATGCAGAATCCATGCTATTTACTATGCCTCTGGATGAATAATGTAGAATACATCCTATTTACTATGCCTCTGGGTAAATAGTGCAGAATTCCTGCTATTTACTATACCTGCAGGTAATTAATGCAGAATCCCTGCTATTTACTATGCCTCTGGATGAATAATGTAGAATACATCCTATTTACTATGCCTCTGGGTAAATAATGCAGAATTCCTGCTATTTACTATACCTGCAGGTAAATAATGCAGAATCCCTGCTATTTACTATGCCTCTGGATGAATAATGTAGAATACATCCTATTTACTATGCCTCTGCGTAAATAATGCAGAATTCCTGCTATTTACTATACCTGCAGGTAAATAATGCAGAATCCCTACTATTTACTATGCCTCTGGGTGAATAATGTAGAATACATCCTATTTACTCTGTCTCTGGATAAATAATGTAGAATTCCTGCTATTTACTATACCTGCAGGTAATTAATGCTGAATCTCTGCTATTTACTATGCCTCTGGGTAAATAATGTAGAATACATCCTATTTACTATGTCTCTGGGTAATTAATGCAGAATATCTGCTATTTACTATGCTTCTGGATAAATAATGTAGAATACATCCTATTTACTATGTCTCTGGGTAAATAATGTAGAATACATCCTATTTACTATGCCTCTGGGTAAATAATGCAGAATTCCTGCTATTTACTATACCTGCAGGTAAATAATGCAGAATCCCTGCTATTTACTATTCCTCTGGATGAATAATGTAGAATTCCTGCTATTTACTATACCTGCAGGTAATTAATGCAGAATCTCTGCTATTTACTATGCCTCTGGGTAAATAATGTAGAATACATCCTATTTACTATGTCTCTGGGTAATTAATGCAGAATATCTGCTATTTACTATGCCTCTGGATAAATAATGTAGAATACATCCTATTTACTATGTCTCTGGGTAAATAATGCATAATTCCTGCTATTTACTATGCCTCTGGGTAAATAATGCAGAATCCCTATTTACTATACCTGCAGGTAATAAATGCAGAATCCCTGCTATGTACTATGCCTCTGGGTAAATAATGCAGAATCCCTATTTACTATGCCTCTGGGTAAATAATGCAGAATCCCTATTTACTATAACTGCAGGTAATTAATGCAGAATCTCTGCTATGTACTATGCCTCTGGGTAAATAATGCAGAATCCCTGCTATTTACTATGCCTCTGGGTAAATAATGCAGAATCCCTATTTACTATACCTGCAGGTAATTAATGCAGACTCCCTGCTATTTACTCTGCCTCTGGATAAATACTGTAGAATACATCCTATTTACTATGTCTCTGGGTAAATAATGCAGAATCCCTGCTATTTACTATGCCTCTGGGTAAATAATGCAGAATCCCTGCTATTTACTATACCTGCAGGTAATTAATGCAGAATCCCTGCTATTTACTATGCCTCTGGATGAATAATGTAGAATACATCCTATTTACTATGCCTCTGGGTAAATCATGCAGAATTCCTGCTATTTACTATACCTGCAGGTACTTAATGCAGAATCCCTGCTATTTACTATGCCTCTGGATGAATAATGTAGAATACATCCTATTTACTATGCCTCTGGGTAAATAATGCAGAATTCCTGCTATTTACTATACCTGCAGGTAAATAATGCAGAATCCCTGCTATTTACTATGCCTCTGGATGAATAATGTAGAATACATCCTATTTACTCTGTCTCTGGATAAATAATGTAGAATACATCCTATTTACTATGCCTCTGGGTAAATAATGCAGAATTCCTGCTATTTACTATACCTGCAGGTAAATAATGCAGAATTCCTGCTATTTACTCTGTCTCTGGATAAATAATGCAGAATTCCTGCTATTTACTCTGTCTCTGGATAAATAATGCAGAATTCCTGCTATTTACTATACCTGCAGGTAATTAATGCAGAATCTCTGCTATTTACTATGCCTCTGGATAAATAATGTAGAATTCCTGCTATTTACTATGTCTCTGGGTAATTAATGCAGAATCTCTGCTATTTACTATGCCTCTGGATGAATAATGTAGAATTCCTTCTATTTACTATGTCTCTGGGTAATTAATGCAGAATCCCTGCTATTTACTATGCCTCTGGATGAATAATGTAGAATACATCCTATTTACTATGTCTCCGGGTAATTAATGCAGAATCCCTGCTATTTACTATGCCTCTGGATGAATAATGTAGAATACATCCTATTTACTATGTATCTGGGTAATTAATGCAGAATATCTGCTATTTACTATGCCTCTGGGTAAATAATGTAGAATTCCTGCTATTTACTATGTCTCTGGGTAATTAATGCAGAATATCTGCTATTTACTATGCCTCTGGGTAAATAATGTAAAATTCCTGCTATTTACTATGTCTCTGGGTAATTAATGCAGAATATCTGCTATTTACTATGCCTCTGGGTAAATAATGTAGAATACATCCTATTAACTATGTCTCCGGGTAATTAATGCAGAATCCCTGCTATTTACTATGCCTCTGGATGAATAATGTAGAATACATCCTATTTACTATGTCTCTGGGTAATTAATGCAGAATATCTGCTATTTACTATGCCTCTGGGTAAATAATGTAGAATGCCTGCTATTCACTATGTCTCTGGGTAATTAATGCAGAATATCTGCTATTTACTATGCCTCTGGGTAAATAATGTAAAATTCCTGCAGGTAATTAATGCAGAATCCCTGCTATTTACTCTGCCTCTGGATAAATAGTGCAGAATACATCCTATTTACTATGCCTCTGGGTAAATAATGTAGAATTCCTGCTATTTACTATGTCTCTGGGTAATTAATGCAGAATATCTGCTATTTACTATGCCTCTGGGTAAATAATGTAAAATTCCTGCAGGTAATTAATGCAGAATTCCTGCTATTTACTATACCTGCAGGTAATTAATGTAGAATCCCTGCTATTTACTCTGCCTCTGGATAAATAATGCAGAATATCTGCTATTTACTATGCCTCTGGGTAAATAATGTAAAATTCCTGCAGGTAATTAATGTAGAATCCCTGCTATTTACTCTGCCTCTGGATAAATAATGCAGAATACATCCTATTTACTATGCCTCTGGGTAAATAATGTAGAATTCCTGCTATTTACTCTGCCTCTGGATAAATAATGCAGAATACATCCTATTTACTATGCCTCTGGGTAAATAATGTAGAATTCCTGCTATTTACTCTGCCTCTGGATAAATAATGCAGAATCCCTGCTATTTACTATGCCTCTGGGTAAATAATGTAGAATACATCCTATTAACTATGTCTCCGGGTAATTAATGCAGAATCCCTGCTATTTACTATGCCTCTGGATGAATAATGTAGAATACATCCTATTTACTATGTATCTGGGTAATTAATGCAGAATATCTGCTATTTACTATGCCTCTGGGTAAATAATGTAGAATTCCTGCTATTTACTATGTCTCTGGGTAATTAATGCAGAATATCTGCTATTTACTATGCCTCTGGGTAAATAATGTAGAATACATCCTATTAACTATGTCTCCGGGTAATTAATGCAGAATCCCTGCTATTTACTATGCCTCTGGATGAATAATGTAGAATACATCCTATTTACTATGTCTCTGGGTAATTAATGCAGAATATCTGCTATTTACTATGCCTCTGGGTAAATAATGTAGAATGCCTGCTATTCACTATGTCTCTGGGTAATTAATGCAGAATATCTGCTATTTACTATGCCTCTGGGTAAATAATGTAAAATTCCTGCAGGTAATTAATGCAGAATCCCTGCTATTTACTCTGCCTCTGGATAAATAATGCAGAATACATCCTATTTACTATGCCTCTGGGTAAATAATGTAGAATTCCTGCTATTTACTATGTCTCTGGGTAATTAATGCAGAATATCTGCTATTTACTATGCCTCTGGGTAAATAATGTAAAATTCCTGCAGGTAATTAATGCAGAATTCCTGCTATTTACTATACCTGCAGGTAATTAATGTAGAATCCCTGCTATTTACTCTGCCTCTGGATAAATAATGCAGAATATCTGCTATTTACTATGCCTCTGGGTAAATAATGTAAAATTCCTGCAGGTAATTAATGTAGAATCCCTGCTATTTACTCTGCCTCTGGATAAATAATGCAGAATACATCCTATTTACTATGCCTCTGGGTAAATAATGTAGAATTCCTGCTATTTACTCTGCCTCTGGATAAATAATGCAGAATCCCTGCTATTTACTATGCCTCTGGGTAAATAATGTAAAATTCCTGCAGGTAAATAATGTAGAATCCCTGCTATTTACTATGCCTCTGGGTAAATAATGCAGAATCCCTGCTATTTACTCTGCCTCTGGATAAATAATGCAGAATCCCTGCTATTTACTATACCTGCAGGTAATTAATGCAGAATACATCCTATTTACTATGCCCCTGGGTAAATGATGCAGGCCGGGGCTGTGTGCAGGGCCTGGAGGAGTCTCGAGAGGCCCATGTTGTGCAGGGGAAGGAGTGTGTGGTCTGGGAGATTGTGGGGGCTTTCCTGCTGTGGGGGCGAGAATGTGCTGTGCTGGAGACCACGGGGGGCGGAGTGCAGGGATGGGCGAGGGGTGAGATACTGATGGGGACTGGCTTACCTGCCTGCTCCAGCAGGGGAAAGGTTTAGTGACATCAAAAGGTCTTGGACCTGCCAAGATCACAGGAAATGACAGCGCGAGGGGGGCGGGCGCTCGGGGGCGTCGACTTCCGGCTTCCTGTCTGCAAGAGCAGCGACAGCACAGGGCGAGAGGAAAGAGCAGAGAGGCCCAGGCCAGCAGAGAGTGGACGGCGGCGGTGCGGGGTTACTGCCGGCCTCCCACGCTGACCCTCGCACCCAAAGATCCGGACATTACTCTTACTTTCAACGATGGACTCTCACCTTAAATGCAGGTTACCATCAATACTGCGCATGCGCATCGAAAGAGCTCTCACGCAGGGTGGCTGATTCCCTGGCGAGGTCAATGTGGTGCGCATGCGCGCACAGTGCGTGTCCGCGCGTGAAACGTGAGTCCTCGGTGAAGTGGAGACGCTAGTCCCAGGAGCATGCGCAGAACAGCCGGCGAGCCCACGCAATGGACGGAGACACTAACGCAAGAGCATGGCAGCCGGCGAGCCCACGCAATGGAGACGTCATCGCCAGAGCATGCACAGAACAGCCGGCGAGCCCGCGCAATGGAGACGAAGTCCCAAGAGCATGCGCAGAACAGCCGGCGAGCCCGCGCAATGGAGACGAAGTCCCAGGAGCATGCGCAGAACAGCCGGCGAGCCCGCGCAATGAAGACGTGGACGCTGGAGCATGCGCACAACAGCCGGCGAGCCCGCGCAATCGAGACTTGGGACGCCGGATCATGCGCAGAACAGCCGGCGAGCCCGCACAATGGAGACGCTAGTCGCCGGATCATGCGCAGAGGTGGCGCGCGGAACGCAGTGTTGCCAGGTCCTTATAATATTTGGAGGTCGCTTGTCGCGGTTTTCGTCCGCTTGTTGGACCGTCTGTGCGCGTGTAATTGGGCTTGTTTATATTGCTGTTAAGCCCATTACACGTGGCACAGAGCGTCCTGCACTGGGCTGCTGGCAGCACTTGTGTCTTGCTCTCGGGTGCGCCCTGTATCTTGCATCTGCTTAGGTGTTTGGCACTGATGGGATCGTTACTTGCCCACCAGGTGGCCCATCAATGCCAAATGCCTAAACATATGCAAAAAAAGCGCACTTTAAAAGTGTTGTCATGCAGGCAGACACACTGACATGTAAAGAAGGGGATTGGTTTAGTTTAGCAAGTGTCACTCTATAGCAATATTACCCTGGTGATATCCCCAGTGCTGACGCATTATCCACTAACATCCTTTATTTATTTATTTTTTAAAAACTTTTTTTGCAAGACTGGGTTAGAGGATTATTGGAATCTATATACAACATTTTCTCAGAAAGATGTATTCAGGAAGGCCATGTTTCTTTTCAGCTTCAATTGGCCATGTTACAATATTATATAGCGCCTTGGATTAAGGCGCTATATAAAGCAATAAATACAAATATTTCAGGGCCGTATTATTTTGCAATCTGGGACTTTAGTCACCATGCAATAAAATATTGTTGTTCTAACACAGTATGTCAGTGTTCTGTCTATGTATGTTTTTCTTGTTGTGTTATGTTTCTTACTTTTGAGACCTTTCCACAACTTTTTAGGTGCACGCTTGTTTTTTCCGCTTATTTGGATGGGAGTCAGCTTGTTTTGGGCTTGTTTTTGAAGGGCATTCAGCTTATTTTTTCCTTCCGACCTGGCAACACTGCCGCGGACGTCTTGCTGGGTTTCTGTAGGGAACTAGGAGGGCCCCAGCCGCGTAGCAGCGGCCCACGAGCAACGGGTAAATAAAGAACTGACAACGCGCTACATTTCCAACTCTGGCTCCCCCCACGAGCTTCCATTGTGTTCTAATGACTGCATCTCACCGCTGTGCACTTGCACGATCTGAACCTATCTTCCCTGTCTCCCCTCCTTGCAGGGTGGCGCCTCAAGGCACTTGGAAAAACTGCAGGATCGTCCTCAGACCTATTTGCTGTTATCTTCACCATTAATTGTATTATATGCACTTGTTCCATGCACCCACTTTGCCCATGCAGACTTGCATCAGAAATTCAAGGGCTCTGAATGTTGTGTTTTCCCCTTGTTCCCTCTTTCCTTGAGCGCATTGAATCATTTGCCTTGTGTTTAGGCGCTTTACAAATAAACATTACCATACCACCCCATGGGGAAAATACAAACAAGTGTGGGTTTGGACCAGTGGTGGGAGGTGGGTGTGGACAGTGGATGGGTACCCAAGTCACAAAGGATGGTCTTCATGGAATCTGGAGTCCTCCTGCACTCGTTCTGCGAGATCATCTAAAGTATGCGAATGGGGCGCATTACCTGAATGAGATGTCTCTACAATAATCACAATACATATCCCAGGATGAGTTCCGATTACGGCACTGGGAACTGTGATGATAGTGTACTTCTCTCGGATTACTTCATGATAACTTCAGGATGGATGGGGGATTGTGGTGAAGGTGTGCAGAGTGTGAGTGTTGGTTGGAGCAAACAGCGAGAGAGAGCTAGAGAGAAGCTGTTGGGGCTCATATATGGAAAACCATGATGAATACACTTATAAACCCACTTGACTGTGCATGGTCACTACAATAGTGCCGGCAAGAGAGTCCTGCCAGTACTGAATCAGCAGTATCCATGGTGTGCGGCTGACAAAGAGACACAGTACAGCTAAATGAACAGATCTGACACAGTGATCAGAGAGAAGGCAGCGCATGAGCAACGGCGGCACAAACCTGCAGAAGTTCAGAGGAGGGAACATGTTTGAGAAACAGCCCTCGAAGATAACTATTTATTTATATAGCGCACCTGGCCCAAAGGCATCTGGATATTTATTTGATATGTATCCTCCATTTATTTCAGCGCACAAAACCCTGAGGCATGATACATATAATGAAGCAATACGAAAAAACATGTGGGTTACAGACAGAGTTGGTGTATGAATGCAGCCTGGCAAAGGCTCGCCTTGTGGTAGGGGGGCTACATTAAGAATGCAGTCAGGTATAAGCAGAAACTAGTAGTTACTGACAAGATAGGTTTCAAGTGCAGTGCATAGCCTGCCAGGTCACAATTTGGTAGTTGCTGACAAGATAGGTTTCAAGTGCAGAGCATTGCCTGCCAAGTCACAATTTCGTAGTTGCAGTTGCAAACAAGGTACGGTTTAAATACAGCATACCGGCTGCCATGTCAATGCCGGTAGTTGAGTAGGTCCATGGCTTTTCCAGCGAATAGTATTCTCCAGATCCATAGTTGGATTAAAAAAAAGTAATAACTGCAGTACAAGGGTGCAAAACGTAAAACGCTTTGAGGAGCATAAAGAGAATTCTCATATGTACACGCAGGGAATGCTATGCCTCAATAAATGAGGCGCTACATCTGGTGTGCATGTGCAGGTTGTCTAATTAGGTGGTAAAGTGAGGGTAGGATTGACACCTTAACAAGGCACCACTCAGGAAGCATATGGCGGATTCTGGCGTCAATAAGGGGTCCCTCTGACCAGTCAATTCTGAGCCTTGTTATGGAGATGGTGTGGGTCAGGTTCATCAAGTCCAAAATGTATAGTGGAGAGGCCCAGCAGGTGTCATCAGGGTCTTTGGAGTCCAGTTGGCCCATCAAGGTTACTTTTAGTAATATCTGTAGTCACTTGAAGTACCATAAAAATTCTGGGGCCCCTGAACGGCCTGTCGGCTGAAGTCCTGAAGGGTGACATTAAGCTGTGGGCAGATGTATTATGTCCCGTATTAAAAAAAGGTATGTGCCACTAAAACCATTCCAGACTCTTGGAGAAAATGAATAATCGTCCTAGTTTTCAAAGCCGGGGATCGTCTGGCACCGGTCCTTGCTTGACATTAAGTGAAAAGTATTTGCATTGTATATTTTGGAGCACTTACAGAGCTGGGTCATTGGCAATAACATACTGCACCCCTTTCAGACAGGGTTTCGCCCCAGTTCAAGTACTACCCACAATTAATCATATCACGAGCAAGACAGTCTTCCTCAGCCTCAGCTTATATTGCGTCCATCGATTTTAGGTCAGCATTCAACCAAGTTGACCGAAATATACTGTGGAGGAAAATGCGACAGTGGGGATGCCCAAGTTGGCTTTTGGAGAGGATAGCTCTGCATAGCAACACTTCTGCTCAGATCCGTCTTGGCGATCATGGCCAACTGTCAGATGTGTTTAGCATGGGGGTAGGCCAGGGCTGTATGTTGCCCCAGTGCTCTTTAACATCTACGTAGCCGACCTACTGAACAGGTTGAGGTTAAGAGCAGGTTGCCTTCCGAGGATTGGCAATGTGCTCATTGGCGGGATGCTCTACGCTGACGTTGTGGCTATATTTGACCGTTTGCTAACAGGGATACAAAGTATGCTGCATGAGCTGGGAAGGTATGCAATCGACCTCACCAAAACCAAGGTAATGTTAGTTTCCCCAAAAAGAATTCACAGGACAAATCTGGTGACTTTGGAGGGAGTATTATTTGGGTCTTGCAATGTCAGCAGCTTGTGGTTACGGGCCATAATAGAGTTCAAAGTAAGAAGGGCCGGACAGATCACATACATGGATAGATAGTGTATGTTGGAACATGCTGGGTTCTCATTAAAAGGATCACTGTTACTATACAAACAATGGCCTCACTCAGTTTGCCTGGAAGCTTTGAATGGATGTGATATATTCTACGCAAAAGTTCTGGTTGACCCAAATAAGACCATTGATATTATTCTTGTCTATTGTCCGCCCACTCAGATGCCTGACTTTCCGGTACAACTTGGTGACATACTGTCTCACCGCCTTAACCCCTCTTCAAAGGTTGTACTCTTGGGAGACTTTAATCTTGAACTTTGCTATAAAACTGATGCCTTGGCATCCATCACTAAAGTGACCATATCTAACTTGGGCTTTTCGCATAATGTTTGAGCCACAACCAATGTCAAGGGTGGGATTCACGACTGGGTGACCAGTCTAAATGTCATTAATATTTTAGATGTGATTCCATGTCCCTGGTCAGACCATATTCTAATAAGCTTTAGCCGTGACTGATCATGTGCTGGCTTTCTGCCACTGTGCTCCCTTTTGAAGCCCCCCCCCCTGTCGATCTACCTAATCTAGACTCTCCGATAAGATAGCTGACGCCTATAAAAGCATGCTTGGAAATGCAAATAATTCAATGGCCCTCAAAAAAACACGATACATGCTAAAAGGAGAGGCTAAAAGCTGGTAAAAGCTCTTTTCCCCCACTTAGCAAGCCTCGTCCACCAGGTGCCTTCCTGGTTGCCACTCTTTTCCCCACTTAGCAAGCCCCACCCACCTGCTGCCTTCCTGGTTGCCGCTCTTTTTCCCTACTTAAGGAGCCCTCCAGCCTCTTTTCCTTTGCAGATGGGTAGCAGGTGCAAATAGATGTAGGTCACCTGGCCTAAGCCCTGCCCACCTGGCGCCTTCCAGGTTGCTGCTCTTTTCCCCACTTAGCAAGCCCCGCCCTCCTGGTTGCCGCTCTTTTTCCTTACTTAAGGAGCCCTCCAGCCTCTTTTCCTTTGCATATGGGGAGCAGGTGCAAGTGGATCTAGGTTACCTGGCCTAAGCCCCGCCCACCTGGTGACTTCCAGTTTGCCACTCTTTTCCCCACTTAGCAATCACGGCCCACCTGGTGCCTTCCTTGTTGCTGCTCTTTTTTCCCTACTTAAGGAGCCCTCCAGTCCCTTTTCCTTTGCAGATGGGGAGCGGGTGCAAGTGGATCTAGGTCACCTGGCCTAAGCCCCGCCCACTGTGCAAAATCCAGGTTGCCGCTCTTTTCCCCATTTAGCAAGCCCCGCCCACCTGGTGCCTTCCTGGTTGCTGCTCTTTTTCCCTACTTAAGGAGCCCTCCAGTCCCTTTTCCTTTGCAGATGGGGAGCGGGTGCAAGTGGATCTAGGTCACCTGGCCTAAGCCCCGCCCACCATGCAAAATCCAGGTTGCCGCTCTTTTCCCCACTTAGCAAGCCCCGCCCACCTGGTGCCTTCCTGGTTGCTGCTCTTTTTCCCTACTTAAGGAGCCCTCCAGTACCTTTTCCTTTGCAGATGAGGAGCGGGTGCAAGTGGATGTAGGTCACCTGGCCTAAGCCTCGCCCACTGTGCGAAATCCAGGTAGCCGCTCTTTTCCCCACTTAGCAAGCCCCGCCCACCTGGTGCCTTCCTGGTTGCTGCTCTTTTTCCCTACTTAAAGAGCCCTCCAGCCTCTTTTCCTTTGCAGATGCGGAGTGGGTGCAGGTGGATCTAGGTCACCTGGCCTAAGCACCACACACCTTCTTAGCCCTGCCTCTTCTTTCCTGCTCTTAACTCTTAGATCAAGGGTGACACTTCCCCCGGGCGTCCGAAGCGAAGGGCTGTCGAAGAAAAGGGCAATTCCTGTTTGGACCTGTTCAGACAAGGAGGACCCAGGGCCAGACCCCCTGCTCAGACAGCAGGTAAGCATGCACCAACATGTGTTTACCCTTTGTGTCCCCACCGGCCATCACCACCCCCCTCTGGTCCCCCTGTGATGTTCCCATGTGCCCTCCTCCCTTCTCGCACACAGGTGTTGCCTGTTTTGCTTGATTCTTCTACCCTGCTCCCCCTCAAACCCCCACCAGCCTACTTCTGCAGGATTCTGTCCTGATACATTCTGGTTTCACCATCACTGTGAATCTTACCTTCAGAAACAACTGCATTAATTGGCTGAAATCCTCTGATCTTAACCCCAGTTTCCCATCCTCCCTAATGGTGTCACCTTGCTCTATCTCAGCCATCCTCACGGGGGCTCAAACCCTTCATATGCATAGTATCATTCCCCTTAAGGGTTAACATATGTATGTAGCTGCAATGTATATAATATCTGTAATGTATATAATTTTAACCGTACCGTCATTCTATATCTGAAATGTATCTATATTGTGTAACACATGGTTGTATAATCTATCTATTTTGTAACTAAGCTGTGAATTTCCATTGCAACTATGTGCCCTGATACCCTCGCTTCTGGAGCGCAAAACAAATGAATAAACAAACAAACCAACCGTCTTGTGGCCTATGCTGGATTTTCTGGACTTCATTGATTCACGGTGCGTCACCCTTTCTCAACTCTCATGCTGGACTTCCTTTGTATCTTGTACTCATGGTGGCCCTGAATCATGCTGTTCCCATCTTCATCTTGTATCCTGGCTTGCAACACTGTGTTACTACTGACGTTTGCAATTGTATTTGCTCTCCCCTCTTGCTTCTCCACTCTTTTTGACTGCTTACTCTCTGTTCTCTCCTCCTCTCCCCTTTCCTATCTCCTCCCCTCCTCCCCTTACTTTCTTCTATTCACGTACTCTATCAGAATTGTCGCTGGAATGATTCCTCTCCCCTCTCCTTACTTGTCCCCCCCTCCTCCCCAGCACTATCTGAAATGTCGTCAGGCCTAGTACGATAGTCGCCTGTCTGTTTCCATTGCCTTCCCACTCTCCCCCTCCCTTCCTTATCTATGTCTTAGCTCTTGCACTATCTGAAATGTTGTCAGACCGAGTATGATAGTTAATTTAACATCCTTACTGTTCATGGCTTGTAAGAATGTCATTGGGCCTCATTACGACCCAGGCGGTAAGTTACCGCCTGGGTCGTACCTTTACCACCATGGCGTAAACTACGTTTACGCCATGGTGGTTGGCGGACTTACCGCCCCATTCCGAGGTTGGCGGGGCGGTAAGTCCCCATTAACCCATTTACCCTTCCCCACTCCCATTATGCCCTATGGGGCAAAAATGTAAATTACGGTGGCGTAATTAACAACAAGGTCCCTTAGCGCCATGGATTTTAACACCTGCTAAAAGCAGGTGTTAAATCCTCCATGGCGCTAAGGGACCTCGGAATCAGGCGGTAAGGGTCGGTGCTGTTTACGCCGCCGTAAACCCCTTACCGCCTGGGTCGTAATGAGGCCCATTGTATTTTCCCTTGTTCCCTCCGTTGCCGTGAAGCGCTTTGAAACACATTGTGTATAGGCACTATATAAATAAACTATCATATCATCATATACCGATGAATCCCGAAAGCTAAAAGTCACCAAGCGCAAATCTTTTGATTGCTGGAAAACTGCAACCTGGAAATACACTGTAGCAGCCCAGGAGACAGAGAGGCCATCTCTAACGCGAAAACAGCTGTCTGTGACCAGAGGATCAAGAGTGCTGATTTTGACACTTAAGAACTTTTCAAGATCCTAAAGGACCAGTGCCCCTCCATAGCACTGGACAACAAAGACAAAAACTGGCGCACGTCTATTCAGGGCTCCATGAATACCAGAATCAAGAAGCTCGAGGATGACACTCGTGCTAAACGGGAAACTCGCTACGGGACTACCCATCCTGAGACTCCCTCTGATGTTAACATGAATATCCCTCCTTTTGAGTTTATGTCAGTCAGGGAAAGTGATATGCTCACTTTGTTGTGCCAGTTTAGACCCATTTTCTGTAAAGGGGATGTATTCCCATCTAAGGTTGTGAACGCTCGTGCTGGTCAGTTGACCCCTGTCATTACAAAACTGGTAAACACATTGTTCAGGGAATGTCTTGTCCCTACCAGCATTAAGCAGAAATGGATCTCACCTCTATTAAAGAAACCATCCCTTGACCCTAGTGTGCCCTCCAATTACAGGCCTATTTCTAACGCATCATTTTTACTTGAGATTCGAGACTGGGCTGCCTATCTGCAAGCACAAGACTTTTTGGAGAAACATCAGATCGTGGGTCAGAGGCAGTCAGGTTTTCACAGGGCTCACAGCACGGAATCTGCCTTGTTCGATCTTAAGGCCAAATAGTGGCAGGAGGAGACATGACACTCCTTATGCTTATCAACCTTTTTGGCAGCCTTGGTGGATCATACTATGTTGGTCTCCAGGCTCACTCACTCCGTCCAATTCGTACCTTCGGCTGGAAGATGGGTGGAATCCTTCCTAATGGGTCGTACGGCCTGGATAATCACAAGGCTGGTGACTTTGTGGAGTCCCACATGGCATGTGCTTGTCCCCTGCTCTCTTCAACGTGTTTAGCATCCCTCTATTTGAAATAATTGATACCAAAGGGGTGCTATACACATACTGTGCTGACAATACTCAGTGTCTCATCCCACCCTCAGGAGACTACATCAGGGACACTGAGGCTAACAACACGGTCTACTCCCTTATACAAACCTAGATGATGGACAACGGCCTAGCGCTTAGTGACGCAAACATTGAGATGATGATCTTGGGCACAGTCCGACGATTAAGGAAACTAAGCCTGGAGTTTCATATAGCCGGCTTGTTATCACCACTCTTTCTATATTTAAGACGCTGGACATGGTGATCGACCAGGAACTTTCATACACTTCTTACTACCTAAAACTTCTTGCATAGCTGAGGCCTTTTTTGTCCTGCCAAAACTGTGCTACTATTGACTGGGCGATTATTGGAGCCAAGCTGGATATTGGTTCTGGCCTGAAACAAGATGCAACCAAGGGAGGAATTATGCCCCCCACAGATCATCCAGAACAATGCTGTTTGAGTTGCAGAAGGCCTGAATAGGAAGGATCACATCTAAGAGGCCAGCAGAGCATTGCACTGGCTCCCTATAGCCAGCAGAGTCTATTTCCTCCTCCTCTGCATCAGGCACACATTCCTGTAGGGAACTAGCCCAGGCTATCACTCCCGTAGTCTCTCTTGGCTTCTGACACAAAGGACTTGGAGGTCACATAATTTGGGCCTCCTGCAAGCCCCCCGGGCCAAGCTTGTTGCTTTGAGTCTGGGTTTGTTCACCTATGCTGCCCCCAAGAGTTTGAATGTATTCTCTCCTAACCCCCCAACCTGAGACTGTTTCAAAGTTCAAACAAGGACTGAAAACATCTAGCTCTGGATAGGGTGCTATATCCCTAATGTTTCTGTTCTTTTTTTGTGTATGTCATGTTTGCGCTATTATGCCTACGGGCCGGTGCTTAGGTGCTCTATAAATGAATATAAATAAATACATGTAAAAGATGGAAGAAGCCTTTTGAGCACTAATCCACCTCAGTGTGTGGAGCGATCTATGAGGTGGAAAGAAAAAAGTCCCATTTGGTGCATTGTCTAGGCAGAGTGGAACAGGATACATGTGATGCTCTTCCTGGTTTTAAGAGGAATAAGATTAATACATGAATGAAAGCGAAAATTGTATTAATAAGATGATGAGATGAAGATTGGTTTAATTTAAGAGCCTCATTACGACCCAGGCGGTAAGTTACTTCCGTGGAGCCCTCCGTGCCTACTGTGAACTTGCTAACCGCCTTGTATCCTACCTTTGATCTCTCCCTCCTTCCCGCCTGTTGCCTCGTTTGTTTGTTCTTTTCCCTCTACTCACGGTGCTCGGCGCCGCCTGGTTCCGTGCCATAGCCTCTTGTCAGACTTTCCTAGCTCCCGTTCCTGTCGCTAACTTGAGCCCTTCCATTTTTGCACTTGTGTCACTCTGGTGTAGCATCTTTCTTTGCGCAGCCTTTCCTTTCGTATTTCTTTTTATTTGTTGGCGCCGGTATTCCATTACTTCAACCGGCGCTGCCTTGCCTTTCACTTGCAGAGTCCCTGTTGCTCTGACTACACCCTTGGAGCCTTTTTCTCTTGCATTATTGCACTATATCTGTATTCCTTTCCGTTCCCTTTCAGTCCGCCTTTCACGGTCAGCTCTGGATTATTCTTTTCATCCTAACCCATTTCTTTTCCTTCTTCTGTTTTTTTTTCACGTGGTGGTGCATTTTCTTCTTATTATCTTTTGCTCTTTTCCAGCATTCTATTTGGAGAACTTCTAGTGTTCTCTCCTATTTTATGCTCCATAAAGTTGGCACAGCTCTTTGATCCACTGAGCTGTACTGGATAGTTGTGGAATCAGACATCTATACAACAGACTTTCCTTTTTGTTGTGGAGCAAACATTGCCTTCATTGACTATTGAGAGGAACCGACTGTCCCCCTTCTGAACCCATTCGGAAACAGGGTTTTTTCTGCATTCGTGCTTTTTCCCTGGAATTAGGACTTGCCCCCTGGGGATCACCGAGGTCAGGGTTACATCTCTGCCAAGGTGGCCTCCGGAGGGGCCAGACCCTACCTACACGATAAGAAGGTCCGAACTCCAAAGGACAGAATTCCCTCAAGGAGAAGGGATCAGAAGAAGACGGAGGCCAATCCTAAAGAATCCTTCCCTGAAGAATCAGGTGAGGAGTTGGGGAGGAAGCCTCGGTTCTTGACAGTGAGTCGGAAAGACTGATACCAGACTTGCTTGTGTTAAAACCAAGGTTGCAGGCGGCAACAATGTATGAAGAAATCTTAAGAGAACAGTGGGTGAAATGTATGTGACGAGAGACACAAATATGATTGAAAACCAGAGCAGTGACTGAACTCTGGAGGCCAAGGAAGATACCTTAGACAGAGTGGTCCGGCACCACGTGGGTGCTCCTCCGAAGGTCTCTGTTAGGTATCCAACTGGTTGACAATTGTGAAAAGGGAATTCTGAGATCAAAGTGGTCCTGCAATGGGTCAAGCTAAACCCTGTGCACAATCGAAAATCTTCCATAGTTTAATGCAAACTGAAATTGGTCTGAGGGAGACTAATTGTGTAAGAGGAAGGATCTGAGCCCGGCTGATGGGGATCCGTGGTGAACCGTGAGTCACCCGAGAGAGAATTTTCTCTGAACATTGTAAAAAGGGGGACCCGAGCCCAGAAAAAGGGATTCCACAGTAAAAATCGTGATATAAAAAGGATCTGAGTGTGGCTGAGGGGGATCAGGGTGAATCACCTGAATTGAGTACTTATAAAAAGAAAGGACCCTGTGGTTTGTTTTGCTACATCAGGCTCTCTGAATCAAGAGACTTTGATAAGGGCACAGAAGGCCCTAATGCTGGTAACGGAACTGTATCCCTGTGCCGGAGAAACCAGAGGGTGTGCTTTGCTCACGTTAACTGCCTTGTCCCGTGCTGAAACTGCAGGGAAGGGAGGCTGTTAGGCAAGATTTTGAGTAGTACCCTTTGGGTGCACTACAACCAACTTGATCTCCTGGCAATAGGAACCTGTCTGCACTATACACGTTGGTAGCGTGATTGAGCAGCCAGGCTTATCTCAAGAGGGTTGACTGTGAGCAGTAGGGGAGTTACACAGAGATTCACAGTGACAAGTATTCAAATAAGCTCTTACACATAATATTTCCTGATTAAACCCTTCTTGTAGGAAAGTAAAAGTCTTGCCCAATGTTTTAGAAGTCTTTGTAGAAAAGGGTAGAATCAATGTAGGGCCACAAGCTGGTAAGGCTTGTGAAGTAAAGAAGCTGTAGCAACTCTACAGAAGCAACCAAGACAAGACTCAACTGAGATCGAGTGAGGTTGCATAAGAGGTAAGTTCACTTAGACTGTACAGTATCTTTGGTTAGAAGAAATGGTTCCAGCTGGCTTCTGTTCCTGTGTGGCTCTGCAGATCCTGTTGTTCTTGTGCCTCAGTCATGGGAACAAGAGGGAGGACTTCTGGGGACTCCTGCAACACAGTGTTACGTCAGTGACAGAAAAGGACAAACTTCTATTCAGCGGCACTTCGCGGTTTCAGCTCCTCGCGTCTCAGCAAATAGCACTACCGCAGACTCTCGGATACCACTTTAGACTTTCCTCACATCTGGGGTCCAGCACTCTGTTGAGGTGGCTCAGGCTTGGTCAGTCCTGCTTACTAGGAGTCTGGAGGATCTTCCAGCAGCTCAGGTCCGACTTAAAAGTGATGCACTCCAATCTGGTGTTCCTCTCCCTGGCACTTTGGTTCCTGCAGCAGCAAGGAAGTACAGCCAGCTCCGCGAGGACGTCCAGACGAGTTCACTTTGGAGTTGATTGGTCCCACCATCTCAAGGGGAGAGGTGGTCCTTGGAGGGCTTCCTAGACAAAACGAATTTGGAGCTTCAGCACAGCAGCAGGGCTTCACCGGGGAAACCAACGGTCCAGGAGTTGCAGCAGGTGTCCCTTCGAAGTTCTTCTTCGGATTCCTTCGTCCAGTGGTCGACTCTGCCTTCCAAGCCAAAAAGCCTTGTCTTTTAAGCAGGTTTCTCCCATTGATTCCAGCCTAGCTGTCAATCACAAAGCAGGGTGGCTGTCCTTGCCGGACAGTCAGCTGGCCAATCACCTTTAGGTGCATTCCTGTAACCAAGGGGATTAAGCACAGGGAGTTTCGGGCACCTCCCTCACTTTCTGCCCCTGCCAGACATACTGGAGCCAGATGCGGGCTTCACTTGTGAATCCTGCCAAAGACAAAATGAACATAGGGACCAAACCTGGTTTGGCGCGCAGAGTAAATCTCAAGAAGGACCTTTCCAGTAAGAAATGTTGAAAAAAGACCAAGGCCATTTTGACAAAATGGACACCCATGGGCGCTTTACCGCAGCTGCGAACGCAGCCCGCGGTAGAAACTCCCTATGGTATTTAAAAGTAAGCCACTGCCACCAGCCATTAATTGTAGAAAGGGTAACATAATATTGTTACATGAGAAACTAGACAAAGGGATACTAAGTAACCCCTCCAGCACCCTATGGTAAAATAGTGTGATCTGGGTCTAGAAAGTTACAAAATGTAAGTAAAGTCGATTTCGCTTCACTGCTCTTGGAAACAGTAGTTTCACCAAGAGAAGGTATTTACACCTTTGGGAAATCTAAGAGACTTCCCTGTGCCACTGCACTGAAGGTGCTGTGTGTCACAATGTAAAGATGATGCCTATGGAGTTTGTCAGACTCTACAACCACAAAGAAACAAAGAGAACACTTAGGGCCCAATTCATAGAATCAGCACAGAAGTAGCAAAAGCGCAGCACACTGAGAAGCAGCAATTGCGCGGCACTTTTATTCATGGAATTTCCGAGGCATCAGTAGCCGTGGCGCAATGAATATAAAGCAGCGCCAGTAACACCCCCAAAATGCCCCTGTGCGCAGGACAAAGCCAGTGAAATGGCTACTACGGCGCAAGGCCCCGCGCCATATGTGGGACAGCACACAACCCCCCATCATAATTGCATAAAAAATCAGAGCGTACCCCGCTCGCATCAGCCAAATCACATGGGAAGGCCTGCACGTACCCCACCCGCACACCAGCATAAACAGGTACTCCGCTCGCACCAGCCAAATCGCGTGGGAAGGCCCACGCATACCCCGTCCGCACCCCAGTGTAATCGCGTACCCCGCTCGCACCATCCAGATTGTGTGCAGCCATCAGACGCGTACACACCACACAGGCAGCCCACACCACATGGGCCCCCCAACACCTGTCACCATACCCCGCAGACAGCCCACACCACATGGGCCCTCCAACACCTGTCACCATACCCCGCAGGCAGCCCACACCACATGGGCCCCCCCAACACCCGTCATTATACCCAGCAGGCATCCCACACCACATGGGCCCCCCGACACCCGTCACCATACCCCGCAGGCAGCCCACACCACATTGGCCCCCCCAACACTCGTCACCATACCCCGCAGGCAGCCCACACCACATGGGCCCCCCAACACGTGTCACCATACCCCGGAGGCAGCCCACACCACATGGGCCCCCCCAACACCCGTCACCATACCACGCAGTCAGCCCACTCCACATGGGCCCTCCCATCACCATACCCCGCGGGCAGCCCACACCACATGGGCCCCCAACACCCGTCACCATACCCCGCAGGCAGCCCACACCACATGGGGCCTCCCAACTCCCGCCACCATACCACACGGGCAGCCCACACCACATGAGCCCCCCCAACCCCTGTCACCATACCCCGCAGGCAGCCCGTACCACGTGGGCCCCCCCAACACCCGTCACATTGCCTGCAGGCAGCCCACACCACATGGACCCCCCACAACACCCGTCACCCTGCAGGCAGTCCACACCACATGGGCCCCCCACAACACCCGTCACCCTGCAGGCAGCCCACACCACATGGGCCCCCCACAACACCCGTCACCATACCCCGCAGGTTGCCCACACCACATAGGGGCCCCCCTAACACCCATCACCATACCCTGCAGGCAGCCCACACCACATGGCCCCCCCAACACCCGTCACCATAGCCCGCAGGCAGTGCCCGACTCATGTCCCCCCAGCACCAGTGACAGCAACCTGCAGGCAGGACCCGACTCATGTCCCCCCACCACCACCAGTGACGACAACCTGCAGGCAGGCCCTCACTCATGGGACACTCCACACCCCAAAACACATTGGACCAACATACAATCATTCAGCAGATGCCAACAAAAAGTACCACCACACACTATTTATTATGATTTATTTATTTATTCACATTTGTAAAGCGCACGGCAGCCCGAGTGCATCCTGGCGCTTGTTACAGACATAGCTTAGTTACATATCAGAGACATACACAGAGAATTACAAGCAAGTAATAATGTACATAGAATTTACAGTGACAGTTCGCGATAATTACATTTTAGAGGGCAAGGAACGAAGTCTTGAGTTTTGTTCGAAATGCGGGGAGTGAGTTTTCTGTTCTGATGTCTGAAGGTAGTGCATTCCAAGTTTTGGCAGCAATATACGAGAAGCCTAGGCCACCGGCTTTGGCTCTATTGATACGTGGGATGTGTAGTTGGTTCGTGTATTGTGTTTTAGTGGGACACGTGGAGGAGGTTTTGGTGATTGTTTCAGATAGATATGAAGGTGCGGATAGAGTGAGGCATTTATGTGTGAGGGTGAGAATTTTGAGAGTGAAACGCTCCTTTACCGGGAGCCAATGTGCTGATTGTCTGGCCTAGGAGATATGCTCCCTTTTTGAGATGCTTAGGGCAGCCCGCAGCGCATTGTTCTGCGTGACTTGTAGCCTGTTTAGATTTTTTGCGGATGTGCCTGCCAGCAGGGCATTGCAGAAGTCTAGTTTGGCTCCAATGGTTGCTCTAGCTATTGAAAGACAGTTCGGTTTGGATAGGTATGGTTTAATGGCGTTTAAGAGTTTGGTGGTATGCGCAGATGAGGATCTGATTGCAATGACCTGTCTAGTCATGGATAGGGTGGCGTCTAGGTAGACCCCCCAAGGTTTTGACTGCTGTGGACACGGGAATAATGTAGTTGTCAATGGTAAAGCTGGCGTACAGTTTATCAAGTTTGACTAGGGTGTTCTTTTGACCTAGTATCATTATTGCTGTCTTATCCCCATTGAGGCAGAGGCTATTTACCGCCATCCAGGCCTGTATGGTGGAATAAATTGTATTAAGTGCCTCAGCGTCTGTGTGGTATGAGCCAGAGAGAGGTAGGAGTACCTGAGTATCGTCAGCGTAGTTTGTATACGCGATGTCATGTGAGTCAAGCTTGTCGAAGAGAGGCTTTGTGAACAAATTGTATAATGTGGGTGCAGTGCAAGATCCGTGAGGGACTCTGCAGTGGATGGACATGGGTGTGGCATTTGCTATGTCCGAGAACACTTTCATTGCTCTTCCTTCGAGGAAAGAGGTGACCCAGAGAGCTGCTACACTGCACACCCCGGGTGCACCTCAACGCCCATCCATTGGTCATGCCCCCCAGCACATGCCCCATGGCATGTGAATCCTGATATCACACACATTAACAAAATTGGTGAACAGCAGGGACACGCAAATGAGTCAAGGAAGAGTGAAACATGCAATAAACCATTGAGACCAGACACCACTTAGATTCCAATGGCCAAAAATATATTGCAAAACATGTATCTAAGTCACACACCGTGGAAATATCAAATAAAACATGCATGAACCAAATAAAAAACAAAAGAAAGTGAAAATGAAAACCAATGGGATGTAAAAAATGAAAATGTGAAACATTTGGTCCATCTCCATCAATGTATGGCCCAAAAAAACACAAATCATAACAAAACCATTCCTTCATGGTGAAAACAAGTTGTTCCAATGAAAATCCAACTATTTACAATGATCCAGGGTCCATGGTCCCAAAACATGTATGAACATCCTAAAAGTACAACCCAGAAACAACTATATACAAGACGTGGAGCAAAGTCCAGGAACTCCAAAAAAAAAGTGAAAAAACATATGAAACCTACTCTTAAAGAACTATATACAAAGGCAGCGGGCTACTCCATCTCCTCACCATTCTCTCTTAGTCTCTGCCAGGGCATCATCGAACACTGCGTCCACTTCCACTATGCAGGCCTCGGCTTCCCCCGCGAGGGGTTGCAGGGATTCCTCCATGCTCCCCTAGAACTCCCTTCGAGTCTCCTCGAGGACCTCCACCCACCTCTCTGCACGACGCAGTGAATTCTCCGCCCTGGCCAAGGTGAGTTGCACTTCCTGTGCCCGCTGCCGCTCTGCCCCGATTAGCTGGCCCTAACGCTCTAACACGGAAGACATCCTTGTCATAAGGTCCACGTTTTCGCCTCCTGCCTAATGGCAATACCTGCAGCTCTGATGATGAACGCCCTGAGTCCTGTTGCCTCCTACTCTGAGTCTGCTTCTGCCAAAATGCCCGGTGCTTGCGCCACACGAACAGCCTCTGAGATGATAACACCACCCGGGGCAGTCGTGCACGTGCCCTGCTGCTTGGTGCCTGCACTTCCTCCATTGCCATAGCTCCTGTTGCTGCGGTGACCACCTCTGTTGATCCTCCTTCGACTCACGACTGTGGAAGGGAAGTGATCTCCACCAGACTGGCCGCCGGGGTTGGGACAGGTACACAGGGGGCCCTGGTGGTATCTGGGCCGGAAGACGGCAGGCAGGACGACTGGCGCACAGAGAAGGAAGAGGAGGAGGGGGTTGCAGCAGTGGCCAGCACACGTAGCAAATTCGTGACCAGGAACTGTGCTAGACAGTTAATGAGGTGACAGACCTCATCGTGATGATGTTCAAGCCCCCGATTGGAAGCCTGCACATCATCACGAATGGTGCTTGTACGCCTCGCAATACCGGCTAGCGACGGTTCCACCCTGTCACGAATTGCTTCATGCACAGGTAGTGGAAGATTGGTTTCCGTGGATACATTCGCCACCTGCGAATGGGTCCGGCCTGAGGCATGCTTGCAGGTGCATACTGGTGCAGTCGCATTCCAGGGACAAGATCAGTCACAAGCCCCTCCACGGTGACCTGCACTGCCACCGGCCCCTGACCGTGGACTTCACCAGTCACACCTACCTCATCACCCCCGCGGGGCCCCATGTGCTGGGCTGATGTGGCCTCCTCCACCACCACCAACCTGGATGACTCCCCACTGTCTTCCGCATCGGATTGCCCCTGTGTGGGCTCACCTGTCCCTCCCACTGCTGAGGAGGCCACGACCAACTTCACCCTCTTGGGCCTCCCCTTAGCAGCTGCGGCCGTTGTCGCGGACGCTGCACCAGTCTCCTCGCTGCCGGAAGATGATGGTCCCTGGGAGGATGACTGGGCCCTGCGTCTGTGCCTGGTGGAGGCATCCCTGCTGCGGTGCTCCACAGCGCCTTCTCCAACCTCTTCTCCCATCATCCCTGTAGATAGGGAAACATAGAACACAAACATCAGACTACTGAACATATGTGTGTTTGTCACAATGCAAATGTACATCAGTGGCACTGTCAAAGGTCACAACCATCATCACCTTCCGCTACACACAGGGAAGTGCCATTCACACACATGTCTGTCATTCACAACACACATTTACATCCTTGGACAAGGCACTGACACAAGATCATAATTGTGTATTCAGCTCACACACATCATGGGACATACACATCTCATTCACACACATCACTTGACAGTCATGAGGCAGGCCATGGAGCTATCACGTCACAGTGCACTCGAGGGCAAATTGGCAGCGTGAGGCAATCGCAAAACAAGAACTCAAGTAACATACATCCCGGAGTGTTGGGCAGTCGCACACTCACTACTCAGACACACGCACATGTGCATCATGCATGCCCATGATGGTGACATAAGCACCCATGTGTCACACCTCTCGCATGCCCCAGTCCAGACACAGGTATGCAAACATGTGCGTGTCGTTACATGCTGGTGCGCATCCCGCATTGCAACACAGACACCATTGATGTGGGACACGCTTGAACGGACTCACATGCCGCACTGTCAGGGACATGCACACAGACATCTGTACGGGAGGCATGCCAGACATAAGGCCAAGGTGCACACGCCAGCCACAGGTCAACATGCACATTCACTATGGTGGACAAGAACACATGAACACTTACCAGTCGACTACAGACGGAGCACCAACTCCAAAACCTGGGCGTTGGGCAGAAGCGCTCCAGGACCCTCATCTCGTTGGTGGTCAACTGGCCCTGGTGCCTCGCTCGATCATCACTAGCCTTGATGAGGCGCCGGGCCTTATTGTGGGTCCTGGACTTGAAGTCTTACCATCGCTTGTGGACATGTTGGTAGTCGCAGGGTGCCACTCCCTCCGCATAGATGGCACCCACAAAGTCCACCCAGATCTTCTTCTGTCCTTCATTGCTGACTTGCGATGGGCCATGGAAGAGGGCATCATGATGCCCCAAGACTAGCTCCACCAGGATGCCAACTTCCCTGGCTGAGAAGCTGACAGCCCTCTGCCTCACTGCCAGGGGTTGCCACTTGCCTCAGATGGTGTGGTGTCAGACATGGCCCCCGAGACAGGTGTGGCCGGGCAAGGGGGTCCTGGGGCTGGGCTGTGGAGCAGTGGTATGGCAGTCGGGAGTCTTCAGGATCAACAGAGGTGGTCACAATGACAGGATCACTGGCAATGGCTTCAGAGCAGGCACCAAAATGCAGGGCACGTGGGCAGCAGGCACACAGAGTGGGCTGGCAGCAGCAGATGGCTCGTAGGAGGCAGTTCGGGGCAGTTGGAGGCAGGTAAATTGGCTGGCAGGAGTGTGGGTCTTCCATGTTTCACGCGTGGCCAGCCGGAAACAGAGTGACTCTGCACATGCAGAAACAGCGCGTTTGCGTGGAATCTGAGGAAAGGCCCTAAGCGCGTAAGTTACGTGACACGCGATGTACATTAGGCATTGCCGTTTAGTATGGGATAAAGGTGTGTGTAGGACAACAGTGCAATGTACGTGCTTTTTGTGGGGACGGTGTTAGGGAGAATTCTCAAAATGTGCTAATTTCCCTTTGAGACCCCCAGCAACTTTGCTGGATTTCTAGGATTTGATGTTTTACCTGCAAAGAGTGTGAGCCTTTTTTCCCACTCTTTCATGTATTTTTGATGTGTGTTTTACATTTGTGCTCTTTGGTTATGGAGTTTTAACACAACTCCATAGGCATCATCTTTTCTATGTGTCACGCAGCACCTTCAGCACAGTGGCACATGGTTGTCTTTCAGACTTCCCAGGGTTTAAATACCTTCTCTGGGACTGACTACCGTCTCCTAGAGCCTGTAAAGTTAAATTGACTTTACTAGTCTCTTTAAATGTACTGACCCAGCACACACTATCTTCCTTCAGAGTGCTGGAGAGGTTGCCTAGCTTCCCCTGAGTCAAAACACTAATGTAACAGAAAATGTTAACCTTTACTACTTTAAATGGCTGGTGGTAGTGGTTTAGATCAACTACCATTATTTTTCCTGACCGCTAACAACGGTAGCTAAAAATCGGGTCAGCCATGTTTTTCAATATGGTGCCCCAGACCTATCTGTAAAAACAGACTGTGGTCATCTTTTTTCGCCATTTCTTTTAGGAAAGGTCCTTCTTGTGTTTGTCTCTGCGTGCCAAACCAGTTTTGGTCTTTTTGTTTGTTGGCCTTTGGCGGCCTTCAGTGCTGAAGCCCTCCTCTGGCGGATGAGTGTCTGGAGTAGACAGGATGTGAGGGAGGTGCCCGAAACTCCCTGTGCTTAGTCTCCTAGGAGACCTGAATGCACTCTGGCGTGATTGGCCGGCTGGCTATCCGGCAAGGACAGCCACCCTGCTGTGTGAGTGACAGCCAGACTGGAATGAATGGGGGAAAACTGTTTAAAAGCAGGTCTCTGGGACTTGGAAAGCAGAGTCGACCACTGGAACAAAAGAACCGAAGAGGAGAGAAAGGAGGAGGACTGCTGCAACTCCTGGATGACCGGTGAAGCCCTGCTGCAGGTCCGAATTGCCTGAAACTCTGACGACAGAGAAGCCCTTCAAGGTTATCTTCTTCCCTTGAGTTTGGTGGGAACAACCAACTCGCAAGCCACCTGGACACCGTCCCCATCTGGTTGAATTTTCCTCAGAGTGCTGTTGAAAACCGGATAGCCAGAGGGAAGGAAACCAGCTCGTGAACTTTAAGGCACTCACACCTTAAACCAACGTCTTGCTACAGCTTTTGGCCTCATCCCTGGGCAGTGCAGGAACCTCCCAACATCCTCCTTCTTGTCCCCAAGACTGAAGCTCAGGAACAGCGAGATCTGCTCGAACTGCCAGGAACAACTGCCTCAGTGACAGCTTTCTTCATTGACAAGGTACTGTGCAAACGCGGTTTGGAAATATTTTCGGCCACCGAGAAAGTGTGTGAAACTTTCCTCATCTTCGAAGGCTTGTCCTTCCCTAAACATTCGTCAAACTTTTCGCCTAGCCAAATCCTTTAAAAATCTGTGGCAAAGACTTAACCGTTACTTACCAGGAACTGTGCTATCCTATACAAAAGACTCTGAACCATTGACTTTGGCCCAGGCCTATTGAGAAGAATTGCTGGTTGTATTTAACTGAAACCCTTTGCCCTGCCTATGAATGTATTTGGGCTGTCTATTCTTATAACCTTGTCTTTTCCCTCCTTTATTAAGTATCTGAAGTGCCATTTTGCTCCCTCTTCATTTTGGAGCTAAACTTGTTCATTTACTTACCGATTGGGTTTTTGTGGTGTATTAGTGTGTGATATTGAGCTGCTTATACTAGAGTAATGTTTTCTAACTGACTGAGTAAATAAATGTATATTCTTTTACCAAGAAACCTTGAGTAAGTGTTGCAGGAGAGTGGGCCACAACCAGGCACCAGTGGAGGACGTGGTGTGGTGGGCCATGAGAACCCACTGGTGCTGCAATC
Source organism: Ambystoma mexicanum (assembly GCF_040938575.1). Lineage (NCBI taxonomy): Eukaryota > Metazoa > Chordata > Amphibia > Caudata > Ambystomatidae > Ambystoma > Ambystoma mexicanum. Next base: position 29,534,084 of record NC_090921.1, on the reverse strand, counting down.
CATCCTGGGGAAGCCTATGGCTCTGGTGGTGAGTCGGACAATGAATCGGAACTGTCGCAGGTGAGTGATTCAACTGTGGGTGCTGGCCTATCACAAGCATCTGTGGTGGGGAAGAACCCTCACAAGGCCAGTCAGCACATCGGTCTGTGGTGGTTACGGCTGCAGGGCCACGCTCCACAGTATTGCCTTCTGTTCCTGGGACAGCTGTTCAAGGGAGGGATGCAGTCCTGCAGCCACAGACTGTGCCAGCACATCAAGGGTCAGGTTTCCTTGGGCCCAGCAGGCGTGGTGCACACCAACGTGGTGGCCGTGTGCCAACAGGCCAAGATGTGTGGGAGCAGTCCATGTATTCTGTTGCACAACAGCAAGGGGCTGCTTATGAGATGTTGGCTTAGGGCATGAATAGGGTGGCCAATTCCATTCTCGCCCAGAAAGACAGGTGCAGCTCTGGCAGCAGGCAGTGCGGAGCACATGCCACTCATACATGCTCCAGATGCAGGCCAGCAACAGGTGCAGACGGGCAGAAATGCGGTCCCTGCGCGCAGCCATGGCTGCAGAGGGTCGGGCCCACAAGGCTGCCCTGAGGGCAGAGGTTGGGTCACTGCAGCATACACTGACTGCACTAGAGGCAGCACGCAGTAGATGCTCAGAAGTGCTAATGCAACAGTTAACACACACCATATCAGAGGAACTGCTTACAACCCGTGAGGTGTTGCAAGCAAAACTTTGTGCATCCCGTAAGGTGTTGCATGCAGACATCCGTGCCATCATGTTGCAGATGTGCACCTCACAGTCCCGCATGGCTGCTGCCACGGAGGACCAGGCCAGGGCTGCACGTGATCAGCCTCCCATACCAGTGACTCCTTCTATTGCTACACCAGAGGTTGCTGACGGCAGTGCCAGCTCTCCCAATCTATGATGGCTGTGCGGACCATGAGACCCATGGAGTTTTTCTTCTCATAAGCATCAACACATGTGGGTGTTGAGGTGCACCCTGCCCCTCCACCTTCTTGAGTGGTCCCCTTCTGCCCGGTCCAGCATGGCATTTTTGATTTTTCTTTCTTTTTTTTTGTCTATTGTGCATTTATGTAACAGTGTGTTGCTTTGTGTGGCATCCGAGAGCATCCACTGTAGGTTCCAGCTGGGCCTGTACAGGCTTGTCTCGTGTTTGTACCCATCTTGTTTGTGCCTTAGGGACCAGACACATATGCGACTCCTGCTTCCCCTTTCCATGGGCTTGCAAGGATTGCAGAGTGTGAAAAGAACTTACACATTGGCCTTGAGGTTCTGTTTCATCTGTGGGCAGTCTCAGGTCCAACCTGTGTATACACCCCTAGTGGGATTCCTGATTGTTTGTCCAGTGCATCTTTGGCATCCATTTTTGTTTTGACGTTCAGATAGGACCTTTTGTTCATGTTCCATCTTCATGTATTTGCTTGCCCATCTCCATTGTTGTTACCTTTCCAGCTGTATGTGCTTCCATCCCACCTTTATTTGGCAGGACGTCACTACTGATGGAAGGGTGCCATGGGCTAGTTAGGGCACATTGATTCACTTATGGTATTCTGATTGGTGACTGTCAGACATATTCACTGTTGTGTCCTGTGTTTCTGGTATGTCATACTGGCCAATTGATGTTCCTGTGTACATTATTGTTTTGATGTGTGTGAGTTGGTTCTTTGAGTGGTGGGACGGTTTGTCATTGACCACTTTGTGACAGTGATGTTATGCGTTGGGCATTTATGTGTCACTGTTGACATTGCATGCCATGGCATGGCATGCCGACCAGGTGTCATGGAGCTTGGGGGGCTCTAGGCGACTTATCGTCATTTGGATGTGTATTCGTGCATGGGGGTGGTGGCATACTGCATCTTCCATGTGTGCCTTTTGTGCACAAAAGATTGTGTTTGTTTTAGTTGTAAGGGAGGCACACAATGTAGCACTTCCAGGGACAGTTTCTCAGGGTGGAAAGGTTGTGACAGATGATTGTCCCTTGTTAGGGAGAATTCTCTGTTTAGGCTGAATTTCCTAACCTAGTGAGTCCCCCAGCAGCTTTGCTGGATTTCTGGAGTTTGTTTTTTTCCATCCTGCCAAGAGTGAGACTCTTTCTCTCCCACTCTTGGACATGAATGTGTGTAATTCCTTTGAATGTCCATGTGTTCTATGGGCTATGGGGTCTTTTACTCCATAGGGTCTCATATGTTTTACTATGTGTGTTACACTGCACCCTCCGTGCCGTAGCACTGGGGCGTCCTAGCGGACCTCCATCATAGACTCCATACCCGGGGACTGACTACTGTCTCCCCGGGCATGTAAAGTCACCATTGGCTTTACTAGACCTAAATTTACTAACAGAACTAGTACAAACCATCCTATTGTGGACGTACTAGTAGGGGTAATTCGATTACTCCTGGGTCTGTTATTTGAGGGGGCACTGTCCCGTCCCCCCTCGGCGAGTTTGGGCTGGTGGCAGTGGAAACTACTTGTTATATTCGAACCCGGATATAACCCTATGGGATTCTTCCCATTGTTGGAGATTGATACTTTTCCTCGTTAATCTCTAACATACCACCTATTTACTTATCTTAAATAAGTCTATCGGATGGTATTTTCTGCCAGAACTCGGTTTTTAAAATGGCGTCTGTGTTCGTCTCTGTGACTCCTAAACCAAAGGTTGAGCCCTTTGTTCCACTTTTGGTGGGCTTCTGTACAGAGACCCTCCAAAGTGGTGCCATTCTGTCTGGGTTACCACAGGGGTGTGGGAGGGGGTTTAGGCACCCTAGACTGAGTTGCCTTGCCAACTCCGGTCGCACTCTGGTGTGATTGGCCCAAGTGGTGAGCCACCCCGCTCACCACTTAGCGTGTTTTGATTGACAGCTAGGCTGAATGAATGGGGGTTTTCTGCATAAAAGGAGGGCTTTTGGGACTGGATCTTTAGAAGTCGCCACAGGACCTAAGAATCCGACGAGGGTAAAGCTGAGCCGGCCTGCAACGACGACACCTCCGGTGGAGCCCTGCGGAACCGACTCACCACTTCCCGACGACAGAGGAGATCTCCCTGCCGGAGAGTCTCTTCCCCTGACTGGTGGGAACAACCAGTCCCCTTTGCTTTTTCTTCGCTCCAGGACGCAGTGGTCGAATTGCCCATGCAGAGCACCTCGGCAACCGGATAGCCACTACCCCTGTACCGCGACCAAAAGGTGGTGCCTTGTGACGGAGCACTCCGCGGCTAGTCTCTTCCCTGGTGGTGCACCGGACTTCACTTTTCTTCGACGACGAGATCATCTCTACTCTTGGCAAAGACCCGACGTGCATCCACCACCAGGAACAACTGCCCCCGCCGGAGCTGTCTCTCCACAAACAAGGTACCGTGTCCGCCTGGCTTCCCTTTCTGCCGGATCGAGTGAGGTGTCTTAATCCTCGCCTTTCCATTGGGTCACCTCCAAGCTTTCTTTAACGTGTTGTTCTGAACTGGTCCAATCTTTCCATAACAATTTGCGATAAAGACTCGAAGCGCATTTCCACTGAGACACTTTTTGGGACATATCGCCTTGCCTCTCTCCGAGTGGGCCTGGCCTCTGAACCTTGTGATCTGCAGTAGACCCTGCCTTACTTGCCTTGAATTTGTCCGTAAAGTATTGGTACCGAGTTGATTTCGTAACCTGCCTTATTTTTTTCTCTCCCGTCCTAACGAATACTAGAGTGCCATCTAGGTTAAAGCATACACCTCTGTCTGCAAATAAGTGATGCCGGTGAACCTAGACTTGTCGAACTATTGTTAGGGGGATTGATCTTTTTCTTCGTATAGTAATTGTGATTGAAGTTGTTTGCCGTATTAGTGCCAGAGTGTTTTCTATAGATGTGTTGTTATAAATAAATACCTTTATATCTTTACACCGAAGCCTTGTTCCGTGTTTGCTTGTTCTACTGTGTAGATTGCCCTATCGTGTATACTCCACATACTGCCTAACTCTTCTTGAGGGAAGTCTGACTGCTCAGCCACAGCTACCAAGTGAATCTGTGTGGTACAGACTGCTACCAAGTGGGTTTACTGCCAAACACCTGTAGTCCTAAATCTTTTGCAGTGGTCACAGAGGGAACTGCACAGGTTTCCGCCTAACACTGGTGTACAGCGGTGGGATTTGTATTGAGTATACAGTTTAGAGTGGTTTTCGACACTTTAGGATAACTAACCCCAAAGCTTAGCACTAAAAAGCAACTTTCAAAAACATGTCTACTATGGAAGCTTACAATCGAGAATCCTTGTCAGGTGAAAATACTGAGAGTTTACAAGCTCTCTGTAGGCAAGAAAATCTTTCTGTAAGAGGCAAGAAGTTAGAACTGATAGCGAGATTGCTGGAAAACCAAAGTCTGGGTACTGGTTCAGAGGAACCAACTTCTCCAGCAGATGTAGATAACAGTGATGGTGTTGATCTTAATCGTAATTCAGACGATAATGATGAAGAGGCTGAAGAGGAAGGAGAGGCTAACGAAACTGTCTCCCCTGCTCCTCTACCTGCCTTACCAGCTGTACCTACAGGGCCCATACCAGGTCCCACATGTAACCCTGCTTATTTTGAACTTGAAAAAATGAAGCTCGAATCTGAAAGAAACCAAGAGCTCGAGTTCAGACGGATAAATGCCCAGGCTGAGCAGAAGCAAGCTGAGTTAAGGCTCAGGGAAATAGAACTTAATCACGAGTTAGAGATGAAAAAGTTGTCTGTGGAAAATGCTTCTCTCTCCTCTGGTTCCTCTAGGAGCTCCAGTCCCAAAAGACCCCGGATGCCTAAGGAATTAGTGGGTATGTATGAACCGAGATTGGATGTGTTGGATTGGTTAAAACTGTTTGAGTACAATCATGGGCTCCAGGACATCACCGGGAATGATTTACTTCCCTGGTTGTTCTCTAGGCTCCCCCCTGTTGCGACTGATGTGGTAATGGAGTTGGTGGAGGCGGATAAGACGGATTCCGAAAGTGTGAAACTAGCTCTGATAGCTAGATTCGGGAAGACCCCTTCCCAGTATCTTAAGAGGTTTAGGACCCTCAAAAAGCATGACGGTACCCCTTGGGCTACCTGGGTGAGTGAAGGGTTGAAAAACTTAGAGGGATGGATTTAGGGTTACAAAGTGAACACTTATGAGGGTCTGAAGAATCTTTTTATGTTGGAGTCGATTTATGATGCCTGTTCTCCCGAGCTCAGACAGCACTTGGCTGATTCGAAGGAATTGGATTCCCAGAGGCTAGCTAAGGCTGCTGACTTATGGGTTGCCAACAGGGCTACTCATAAGGATTCTGGGGCAACTCAGAAAAAGGATGAGGGAAAACAGCCTAAAAAAGACTCAAAAGAGAATTTGAATAACTCAAATTCCAAAGAGGGCCCCAAACAAAACCAGAAGGGTAAGCCACAAGGAAAACCGCAGCAGAATAGTGTGTCTTCGGGTGCCAAACCGGAAGGAGGCCAGAACAAGCCACCATTCCAAAAAGCATTCGGTAAATGCTTTGTTTGTGTCTCGACTGACCACGTGAAAGGAGATCCCAGATGTAAGGGTAAACCTTCAGGGGTCCAGCTTGTCTCCTTAGCCTTCGCTCCAGAGGAGGAAGTCCAAATGGCAAGTGGAAACATTCTACTGCTAGCTGATGAACCCATTGGAGTCTCAGCCAGTGTTTCTTTAGTATTTCTGGGGTTGTGGGAACAACAGAATTTAGACGTCTATAATTCTATCCCCGATAATACTAAAGAGTATTATAAGGACAGTGTCCAGGTGAATGGTCAGGAGACTCCTGCCATTAGGGACACTGGGGCCAGCATAACTGTGGTGGATAAATCGTTTTTTCAGGCTGAGGATGTTGCTAAGGCACCCAAACGCCTCACCAAGTTAGCTGGAGGGCCTGTGCAGATGCTTCCCCAATTACCAGTTCTCATCCAGTGTAAAGACATGACTGTGAAGATACCTGTCAGCAGACAGAGTGAGGTACCAGGACGCGTACTGTTGGGTAACGATTTGAAAACTCTCGGAGTTGTATCGCATACTCCCAGACCTCCTAGTAAACGGTTACAGGAGCTAACCAGAGCTGCAAGAGAGAGGACCATGCGCGGTACTCTCCAGGAGATGATGAAGAAAGAAATCATTCCTGCTCCACTGGAATTGTCGGCCGCTGTCTCGAAGAAACCAGGAGCGAAAGGGAAACCTAAAACTTCTACCCCGAAACCAGCAGCCAGCATTTCAGTGCAGCCAACCAGGACTTCCCTGCGGTTGTCCAAAAATACACCCGTAACTCCACCTCCAACTGAGGCTGAGAGGGAGGTACAACCCTGTGTGGTAGAATTAGACTCTGATGAAGAGCTAATGGAAGGCCAGGAACTCATTGGAGATCTGGATCCTGTTGACCATCCTGAGCTGCAGTCTTTACTGGCAGAAGGTGGACCCAGCAGGGCAGACTTCAGTAAGGGACAGAGAGAATGTCCAACTCTGGAAGGTCTTCGCCACCAGGCCGAAGCTCAGGCTGAAGGGAAAGAGCCTGGGAAATACAGGTTGCACTGGGAAGATGGCCTCTTCTACAGTGAACCGACCGAGTCTGCACCTGGAGACTACAAGCGGCTTGTAGTACCCCAAGAGAACAGACCACAGTTCTTGCAGTTAGCCCACGAGATTCCTTTGGCTGGTCACTTGAGTTTCAAGAAGACTAAGGAAAGGCTATCTCGCTACTTCTATTGGCCAAAGATGGGGGCCGAAGTAGAAAAACACTGCAGGAGCTGCCACACCTGCCAGACCTCTGGTAAGGTTGGCTCCAAGAATGTGGCACCTTTAGTGCCTCTCCCAGTTGTGGGAGTCCCGTTTGAGAGAGTAGGGATTGACATTGTTGGTCCCCTTGATCCTCCAACCCCCTCAGGCAACAGGGTTATACTTGTTGTAGTAGACCATGCTACTAGGTATCCTGAGGCAATTCCTATGGGGACTGTTACAGCTCCGGCTGTGGCTAAGGCCCTCCTTGGTATTTTTACCAGGGTCGGGTTTCCTAAGGAAGTAATCTCTGGCAGGGGGTCAAACTTTATGTCCCACTACATGAAGGCCATGTGGAAAACCTGTGGAGTTACTTACAAGTTCTCAACAGCTTACCACCCACAAACCAATGGGTTGGTAGAACGGTTCAACCGAACCATGAAGAGCATGATAGGTGCTTTAGAGGAACCCCTTAAGCGTAAATGGGACCTTCTACTGCCATGCCTTCTCTTTGCTTATAGAGAAGTCCCTCAGGAGGGAGTAGGTTATTCTCCCTTCGAACTTCTCTATGGTCATCCCGTCAGAGGTCCATTGGCCCTGATTAAGGAGGGGTTGGAGAGTGCTCCTTCCCCCAAGCCAGTCAGAGTGACTGACTACGTGATAGGTCTCCAGAGGAGAATGTCGCACATGATGACAGAAGCAAGCGATAACTTGAAAGCTGGACAAGCATTGGTCAAGCACTGGCACGATCAAAAGGCTAACATGGTTGAGTTCGCTCAAGACCAGCTCATTCTCGTTATGATCCCAACAAGGCAGAGGGCCTTGCAAGACAAATGGATGGGACCCTTCAGAGTTGTGGGTAAACTCGGAGAGGTCAACTATCTGGTGGACTTGGGCAATCCCAAGGAGGCTCCGACAGTCTTCCACACCAACCGACTCAAAGCGTATGTCTCCCGACCTGATGTAGGAGCGTTGCTTCTAGCATCATCCGAGGAAGAAGAAGAGAGTGAAGCTCTTCCGGATCTCCTCAGAGGCTTACCTTTGGACGAAAAAATTGAAGGAGTAAATCTCTCTTCCAATTTGACACCCGAGCAACAAGAAGAGTGCAAATCCATGTTGAATCAGTTTGCCTCTCTGTTCTCGCTTTCACCAGGCTTGACCCCTTGGGGCCAGCACGACATACTCACTGGTGACTGTCTGCCAGTCAAAAGCAGAGGATACCGAATGTCAGAAAACGTACGAACCCACATCAAAGGTGAGGTCAGCAAGATGCTTGAACTCGGGGTAATAGAGCCCTCTACTAGTCCATGGTCTAGCCCAGTTGTGTTAGTACCAAAGGCCGGATCTAAAGAGCTTAGATTCTGCGTGGATTATAGAGCTCTTAATGCAGTCACCAAGACTGATGCCCCCACCCTTTGCCAAGAACAGATGAGTTGGTGGATAAACTTGGCGCCGCCAAGTTCCTCAGCACATTTGACTTGACGTCAGGCTATTGGCAAATAGCCCTGACAGACCATGCCAAGGAGAAAATGGCATTTTCTACCCCCGTTGGCTTATACCAGTTTAAGGTAATGCCTTTCGGATTGAAGAATGCACCTGCTACGTTTCAACGGATGGTAAATCAGGTTCTGAACGGGATGGAGGACTTCTGCATGGCATACTTGGATGACATAGCAGTGTTCAGCAATTCCTGGGAAGAACATGTAACCCACCTGAGAGATGTTTTGCAGGCTCTTGGACGAGCCAATCTGACCATAAAGGCGAGTAAATGCCAAATTGGACAGAGTAAGGTAGTCTATCTTGGACATGAGGTAGGAGGTGGAGAAATAAGGCCTTTGCTCAGTAAGATTGACGCTGTGCAAAATTGGACAACACCTACTACTCAAACCCAAGTGAGAGCCTTCCTAGGCCTCACTGGGTATTACAGGAATTTCATCGAGAACTCTGGGACCATAGCTTCTCCACTGAATGTCATCTCCTCGCCCAAATTTCCTAAAAAGGTTAGATGGAACGAGGAGTGCAATCAGGCTTTTGAAAACCTGAAAAAGGCTCTTTGCCAAGCCCCAGTACTCAGAGCTCCTGATTACCGCCAACACTTCGTTGTGCAGACAGATGCTTCAAATGTAGGAATAGGTGCCGTACTCAGTCAACTGGATGGGAAAGGTAGGGAGGACCCCGTTTGCTTCATCAGCCGCAAGCTGAAGGATCCTGAAACAAGGTGGGCAACAATCAAAAGAGAGTGCTTTGCTATTGTGTGGGCTCTGAAGAAGTTTAGGCCGTACTTTTATGGTTTTACTTTTGTCATTCAGACTGACCACCAACCCTTGAGATGGTTAATGCAAATGAAAGGGGAAAACCTGAAACTATTGAGATGGTCGATCTGCCTGCAAGGGTTTGATTTCACCATTGAGCACAGGTCAGGGTGTCACCACCAAAATGCTGATGGTCTCTCTAGGATGTATGTCATCGACTAGAGGTATGAGATTCATCCAGGAGTGGATTAAATCCTCCTGTCCCTTAGTCTGGGGGGGGCGAGTGTTAGGGAGAATTCTCTGTTTAGGCTGAATTTCCTAACCTAGTGAGTCCCCCAGCAGCTTTGCTGGATTTCTGGAGTTTGTTTTTTTCCATCCTGCCAAGAGTGAGACTCTTTTTCTCCCCCTCTTGGACATGAATGTGTGTAATTCCTTTGAATGTCCATGTGTTCTATGGGCTATGGGGTCTTTTACTCCATAGGGTCTCATATGTTTTACTATGTGTGTTACAACGCACCCTCCGTGCCGTAGCACTGGGGCGTCCTAGCGGACCTCCATCATAGACTCCATACCCGGGGACTGACTACTGTCTCCCCGGGCATGTAAAGTCACCATTGGCTTTACTAGACCTAAATTTACTAACAGAACTAGTACAAACCATCCTATTGTGGACGTACTAGTAGGGCTAATTCGATTACTCCTGGGTCTGTTATTCGAGGGGGCACTGTCCCGTCCCCCCTCGGCGAGTTTTTGCTGGTGGCAGTGGAAACTACTTGTTATATTCGACCCCGAATATAACCCTATGGGATTCTTCCCATTGTTGGAGATTGATACTATTCCTCGTTAATCTCTAACATACCACCTATTTACTTATCTTAAATAAGTCTATCGGATGGTATTTTCTGCCAGAACTCGGTTTTTAAAATGGCGTCTGTGTTCGTCTCTGTGACTCCTAAACCAAAGGTTGAGCCCTTTGTTCCACTTTTGGCGGGCTTCTGTACAGAGACCCTCCAAAGTGGTGCCATTCTGTCTGGGTTACCACAGGGGTGTGGGAGGGGGTTTAGGCACCCTGGACCGAGTTGCCTTGCCAACTCCGGTCGCACTCTGGTGTGATTGGCCCAAGTGGTGAGCCACCCCGCTCACCACTTAGCGTGTTTTGATTGACAGCTAGGCTGAATGAATGGGGGTTTTCTGCATAAAAGCAGGGCTTTTGGGACTGGATCTTTAGAAGTCGCCACAGGACCTAAGAATCCGACGAGGGTAAAGCTGAGCTGACCTGCAACGACGACACCTCTGGTGGAGCCCTGCGGAACCGACTCACCACTTCCCGACGACAGAGGAGATCTCCCTGCCGGAGAGTCCCTTCCCCTGACTGGTGGGAACAACCAGTCCCCTTTGCTTTTTCTTCGCTCCAGGACACAGTGGTCGAATTGCCCGTGCAGAGCTCCTCGGCAACCGGATAGCCACTACCCCTGTACCGCGACCAAAAGGTGGTGCATTGTGACGGAGCACTCCGCGGCTGGTCTCTTCCCTGGTGGTGCACCGGACTTCACTTTTCTTCGACGACGAGATCATCTCTACTCTTGGCAAAGACCCGACGTGCATCCACCACCAGGAACAACTGCCCCCGCCGGAGCTGTCTCTCCACAAACAAGGTACCGTGTCCGCCTGGCTTCCCTTTCTGCCGGATCGAGTGAGGTGTCTTAATCCTCGCCTTTCCATTGGGTCGCCTCCAAGCTTTCTTTAACGTGTTGTTCTGAACTGGTCCAATCTTTCCATAACAATTTGCGATAAAAACTCGAAGCGCATTTCCACTGAGACACTTTTTGGGACATATCGCCTTGCCTCTCTCCGAGTGGGCCTGGCCTCTTAACCTTGTGATATGCAGTAGACCCTGCCTTACTTGCCTTGAATTTGTCCGTAAAGTATTGGTACCGAGTTGATTTTGTAACCTGCCTTATTTTTTTCTCTCCCATCCTAACGAATACTAGAGTGCCATCTAGGTTAAAGCATACACCTCTGTCTGCAAATAAGTGATTCCAGTGAACCTAGACTTGTCGAACTATTGTTAGGGGGATTGATCTTTTTCTTCGTATAGTAATTGTGATTGAAGTTGTTTGCCGTATTAGTGCCAGAGTGTTTTCTATAGATGTGTTGTTATAAATAAATACCTTTATATCTTTACACCGAAGCCTTGTTCCGTGTTTGCTTGTTCTACTATGTAGATTGCCCTATCGTGTATACTCCACATACTGCCTAACTCTTCTTGAGGGAAGTCTGACTGCTCAGCCACTGCTAACAAGTGGGTTTACTGCCAAACACCTGTAGTCCTAAATCTTTTGCAGTGGTCCCAGAGGGAACTGCACAGGTTTCCGCCTAACATACCTTTGTCATCATTGATTGTCACCTGGTATGTGCCAGGCCTGTGTGCACTCCGCAGGGGTTGGATTTTAGGTGAAATATTGTGCCACAACCTGGGTACGGGCAGCCTCACCACCTGCCCTTTCCCCTCCCATGTGCAGCGGGCGTGCATGTGGTTGGGGTTGTGGGGGCACCACCATGTCCACCGGTATGCCGCGCTGTGTTGCAACATTGTGCAGGACACATGCTGCCACAATGATCCTGCACACTACTGGTGGTGCATATAGTAGCTCGCCGCCAGAGTGGTCAAGGGAGCGGAAGCACAGAATGTGTGTTCCACTATGGCCCGGGTTGCAATATGGGCTGCGTTGTATCTTACCTGGGGTGGTGTGGCAAGGATCCGTATTGGCGTCATCATGTAGGTGCTCAGTGGGTAGGCACTGTCTGCTGTGGAGGTGAGATGGCTTGTCAGTGGTCTGGTTTGGTCTGTGTGAGACATGCATACATTTGCAGGGCCATTTGTACTCGCCAATGAGCCATGTGTTGCCATGCCTCCCAGCTTCCAGGGCCCGGTGTAGGGGTGACATTTGGAATATGAAACTATCGTGGGTGGACCCTGGATAGTTCGCATATGCAGAGGTGATGATTCCCTTGGCATCGCATGCAACCTGCACGTTGATGGAATCCCAGTGCTTGCGGTTTCGATAGATGTGCTCAGTGGCCCTAGGTGGACGTAGGGCCACATGGGTGCAATCAATGGCACCAAGCACTTTGGGGAAGTGTGCCACCCCATAGAAGTCCTGGACCATGGCCTGCCTTTCTGCAGGTGTTCTGGGCATGTATATGTGCCTGCGGATTGAGGGGCGTGCAGTCATGATTGCCAACACCTGGTGTAGGCAGCGTGACTGCTTAGCCTGTGAAACGGCCCCTTCAATGGCAGTTGTCTGCAGAAATGACCCAGTGGGCAAAAAAAGCAGTAATTGAGCACCTTTTCCAAGGGGCTCAGTGCTTGGGAGCACAGGGTGGGTAATGTGACATCATCTTCCCATTTCCTGACCAGGTCTAGGATGATATTAGGTGGGAACCTATACCTGCCATAGGCATCTCAAAAAGGCTGGTCCTGGGTAAAGAAATGCGGGCCCTGGCTCTCCTCCTCCTCCTACAGTGTCCAACGATCACTGCTGCGAGAAATGGCATGTTCATCATAGCTGTATACCCTCGTTTGTATTTGGCGTGTCTATTTATGCATTGTATTGGTGCGCCGTGACGCTTACGGCAGCTTTCGCTTGACGGACGTGTTTTTCCGGGTTTGCGTGTCTTTTCACGCGCGCCGGTGAGCACTGTTTGTTTCCATGAATCGGTGTTGTTGGTGCGCGTGTGGGCTTTGCGAGTATTTTTCTGGGGCACTTCCCACGTAACGCCCACATTTACGCTTGTTGTTCCGTATTGCACGTGTTCCGCCCCCTTTGTATGTGAATGCGCAGGACGGTGCGCCTCTTCGCTGGGTATCTTGCGCAAGACGTTCGTGATGTTGCAGTGACGCGATGGGCCAGCGCTGATTCTTCGCAGGTCGACGGGGAGCCACGCGCATTGTGTTCCATGAATTGGCAAACCGGCGCTTGCGCGCATTTTCGTGCCCAAGTCCTCCTTTTTCGGCGCTAATATTTCCATGAATCGGCCAGTTAAAATTAAATGTACAATGTCCCAAAGTTCAGCAAAAGAGCTGGGGGTCTCTAAGGTGGAAGGAATTTAGCACTAAACTGAAAATTCTCCCTAACAGAAGCCGACGGCCTGAACATTCTGACATATCATTTTGTGAACACTTCTTTCTTTTTCATGAACACTACCCCACACTATTTGTATTTAGCTGTAAGGATTGGCAATAGGTTTTTTAGTATATGCCCTTTTATTTTGACGAGACTCCAATAGGACTGCATTATTACTATTTGATGGTCGTAGCATGCTCCCACCTGTAGATTTAGGATTAGAAAGGCGTTATCACACACTTGTTGAAGTTCAATAAACACCCTTGAACTGTGGTCACTTGTATGTCTTACTGTTGATACCATGCCTTCCTTACAATGGACAGGATGAGAAAGAAGAAGTGTGTTTTGATGGTTGAACAAAAAAATGGTATTAAAGAATGAATGGAATGCTAGTATGGATGAGTGCATGGCATTAAGAAATGTAAAATACTATGGAGAGTGCCAGGATACAAAGTGAGACCCTAAGGAACCCCAGCTTAGAAGGGCCATGGCCCGTCAGTTGTGGGTAGTAATGTGTTGAGAGAGGAATAAGAGGATACCTCCCATTTGCATTGGAGAAAGATTTTTAATGTGGCACAGGAGGGACACAAAGGGAACCCGAAAGTGAAGCAGCACAGGGCAGATTTTTGGTGGCCTGGGTGTGATCTGCAAATGGAGAGAGTGGTTAGAAAGTGTGTAATGTATGATTTTAGTGAATAGAGTTTAGAGAATTTCCTTTAACAGAGATGGCTATTACCCATGAGAGTGGGCATGGATATTGAGACTCTTTGTACAGTCACGTTGTACCACATTTCTATGTAGTTTTGGGACACATACTGCCCAAATGGATTGAAGGTAAGATCACAATGAACACACTACATAGGTGGTTATGCAGTGTATGGAGGACGCTTTTAAGAGGGAAGACCTTCCAAATGAGATATTAACTGGCAATGGTGTTTAGTTCAAGTCAGATGAAATAAAGCAGTATCTTGCTGAATATGGGATCACATATGAATTTTACTCCATCTATAATCATAAACAAATGGGATGGTAGAAAGGTTCAATAAAGCTATAAAGGATTCTCTTGCAAAACATCTTCCTTCTCGAGCCCTTCACTCATCCACCTACAACTCTCTGAGGGCAAACGATTCTCCAAGCAGAGAGTTGGGGGCAGATCTATCTCCTCATCTGGGGCCTTCCTCTGGAACAACCTCCCTGCCTCGCTCAAACTTGAGCAGATCCACCTCCGGTTCCGGAAGCAACTCAAGACCTTCCTTTTCGCTTCCGCTTTCTCTCTTCATCTCCTCTGCTGATGCACCTAACTGCTCCACGCACTGGTCCCCTGGTCACCCTCTGAACCCGGTCCCAGATTCCTGCATGTCCAGTTGCCCTTGCACTGCCACCGGGCACCCCATCACTTAAAGGTCTGTATCTGCAACCCTACAGTCCCTTCTCTCTGCACTTATGAGACACCCGCTGGCTACACTTGTGAGGTAACTGCACTTCCCCCTTCCTCTCCACCCTGGGACTTCTCACGTTCCCTCTTCCCTACACTTGCGCGATCTGAATGACATAAGTCCTAAAAGATTGTTATTTTGTCCTCCCTTGATTACCCTTCCTTATCTTGTCACGCCTAGAAACAATTGTGTACAGGCACCTTTATAAATGCCATTTCATACCTTTAAAAACAAATATATATTATTGTTTAATACAAAACTTTTTTATTATACATTTTCTAAATGTTTATGATTTATAGATCCATGATATTTATCTCTCATTGTCTATTGTCATTCTTACTCACAAGTCTTATCTCACACTTTTTTGTCACCAATTACAATAATCACTCTCCAAAATTGGATAATTCTCAGTAAATTGTTTGTCATCTCTACTTAGAATGTGTGACCATCGTTGCTTGTCATCAAATTCTGCTCTCCTAGATGTGATCATATATCTAGCATGAGATGGGCGTGGGTGAGCAACGCTGTGATGGACAGAGTGATAGCACACAAATTCTCCCCACATTGTACAACACAATTATCATCCTTTGAAATGAGTAGAGGGAGGAAACCTAAGAGCAAGTTATTTCCCCCGTGAAAGAAGACAGTTTGGATGAAGGAGAAGATAGCAAATGGTAGGAGCAGGACTAAGGGGGCAAGCAAGAGTACAATAAAAGGAAATATGGTGAGAGGAAAGCTGCCAAGCACAAGAAGCTAAATATGGGAAAGTATGCACAGATAAAACATCAAATTGCACTGCAGGAAGGATCAATGACGTGGCCTCAACCACAAAGAGTTATACAAATGCTACTTGATGCGGTTCGCACTGAGGATGGAAGAGTGTGCAATCTGAGTAGAGTAACAAAGAAAGAGTGGGAGGAATGGTTCAGAAATGCAACTAGGGGTGTGCAGTTGGAGGATGGTAGGAAAGATAAAGGTTCAATGAGATCTTGTGTCAGAGCTGAGAGTCGAGCGTGGTTAAGCACCCCAAACGGTTGGGTGATTATGTCGCGTATGGATGAAAGGGAGATGTGTGATCTGGTTCGGGAATTGTAATGAAGGTGTGGCGAGTGTGAGTATTGGTTGGAGAAAGGAGCAGAAGAGAGAGAAGCTGATGAGGCTTATATATAGAGAAACCACAATGAATAAACCTACTTGATTGTTTTGGTGGTCACTGCAGCTTAATTATATTTAGTGGTTGGAAATCACTTCTGTCCACGCAAACCTTTTATTATATCCACTGACCTTTCAACCATTGCCAGATTTCTTAACATTGTACATGTTTCCCTCTTCAGAGAACTGACACTTACCCACCTGTATGGAGAGAGGAAAAGTGCAGCGCTCATATGAGCATGCAGCAACAGCGCCACAAGACCACCCTGTCTGTAGTGTCTCTACTGTAAGAGCCATGCCAGAGCTTCTCTTTGGGAGCAAAGAGTCTAAAAGGCTGGGAGCCGACCTCCGGAGAACAGCTTTCATGTCTGAGGGCTATTCCCAAAAGCCACAAAGGATCACTGCCTCTGGGACCCCTGCAGGATTTGTCACCAAGGTGGGCATCCTATCCACACTACAGCATCTGCAGGCCAAAATGGATCGCTTGCAGAATACTCTGGAGGACATGCCCCAAAAAGTTGCAGAGATTATGAAGCAAATCTGGCTAACGAAGGGTCCAGAGTACCTGAGAAAATGTGTAATGGATTGTGATCTACGGGCATTTCCTCCACCTCCTCTTACAAACAATGCAGGGGAATCCACCCCATGCCTTCATCAAATATGTAATGATGGACATAGTCAACAACGGAACCAATGCATGCAACCAATGAGGACTGATGAGCAGGGTCAACGGAACCAATGCATGCAACCAATGAGGACTGATGAGCAGGGTCAACGGAACCAATGCATGCAACCAATGAGGACTGATGAGCAGGATCAACGGAACCAATGCATGCAACCAATGAGGACTGATGAGCAGGGTCACCAGAACCAGTGCTTACAACCAGTGGTAGACAATTGGCATTGCCAACAAAAGAGCCAGGCCATAATGCAAAAGTATTGTGATACACAGAGCCCAGAGAAGAGCCAGTGCACTCAACCAGTGTTTACTGATGATCAGGGACTGGATCAAAGCCTCAAGCTCGAACCGTTGTGTCCCGAGGAGCAGGGGCAAGAGGAGAACCTCATCTTGCAAAAGGCACTTTGTTGTCAACAGACTCTACATCGGAGCTGTAAGTTAGACCAATGGTGTTCTAATGGACAAGATTCAACACAACCTTCAAAAGCCCTGAAATCAGACACACATCCCGTAGATGAAGCGGCTTTGATGCAATTTATGGCAAGAAGAAATGCAATCCCAGAGAGGCCTCTGTTCAAAACCACCCCAGGTATGTTTGTTTTAACATACTGTCATATGCAGCCGGGCTGATTGGTGGATACTTCCGCATTGGAGGCTCCGGCGCAGACCGTAGTTCCAGCACGTTGTGTCTGCTTACGTGCAGTCTCGGTCTAGTTCTCCTGCAACATGACGGTCGCTGGGAGGTACTTCAGCCTCTCTCTCCCAGCGATCGCTGCGTTGCAACCCCGTAGTTTCTGCTTACTGCCTTTGGGTGAGAACGCTAGTTTTTCCGGCTCGCGGCTTGTCCGCTCTATTCCTTTAGTCTCTCCTCGCTTCTGGCGAGGCTCTTTTCCTTCTCTCTCGCTCTCTCTCTCTTACCTCTCTTTGGTTTTGCTTTGGCTTCCCTTCTGTTCCCGTGGCTCGCTCCGGCCCGCCGGCACGAGTCTCTCTCGCAACTCCTTCTTGCTGAGCGAGGGCTTCTTGGTCTCCGCCCCTATCAGCTCTTGTCTGCTTCCTCCAATCCTCAGTAGCTGACCACCCACTCTTCCGCTACCGCTGGATCCTACGTACCATCAATATCCTTGGAAGACTCCTGCTTGGCCTCCTTCCTTACAAGGGTTTTTTCTGCCGTAAAGGCTTTTTATCTTGTCGCCTGCTACGTGAGAGGAGTCCCAGGACTGCTTGTTTCAAGCATTCACTGTGGCTTCCTCTCGTGGTAGACAAGTGTCTTCGGCTACGAAGAGAGACTTCTGTTCACGTCGGCATCTTAATACGGAGGAGTTGGAGGATTACCGATCAGGTGAGGAGAGTGGGGAGGAGAGGGAGACACATTTGGACAGTTTGCAACGCCAAGAGAACACAATGTCGGTAGAAGAACAGATCCAGGAACTCTGGAAGGCGGTTCACGGCTTGTCACAAGAGTTACAGACGGTTAAGGCTGAAAACGTAGTTCTACGACAACTTGCCACGACTCGAGAGGTTCCGCCTGCTGAACTACCGATAATGCCGCTCCCTTTGGGGAAGTTTGATGGTTCGCCAAAGAAGGTAAAAGAATTTATGGAGGCTTGTGTGGTGTACTTTACATTTAGGCCCCGTTCCTTTGCTACCGATCAATCCAAGGTCGGATTTTTGATCTCAAACATGACTGGTAACCCCCTTGCTTGGGCCACGCCGTTGGTGACCAGTGCCAATCCCATATTACATGACTTTCCCGGATTTCAGGCATTACTGAAACAGACATTTGAGAGACCGGAACTAACCTTCACTGCATGTGAGGACTTGTTGGATGTACGGCAAGAGGCCTCAGATGTCCTAACATATATATCTCGATTTAAGACTCTGGCGGCAGGAGCGGGTTGGCCAGAGCAAGCCCAGTACGCCATATTCAGAAAGGGCCTAAGAGAAGAGATCAAGGACGAGCTTGCCAGGTCCTCCCGACCACCGACTTTTGCTGATCTGCTATCATCCACATTGCAGATTGAATATCGTCTTCAGGAACGCCGAGCAGAACGCCGCAAACATCGCGTCGCAACAAGCCCTCCTGCATCCAATACATCTACGTCTTCTTCTCACTCCTCCTCCCACTCCCTTGAAGAGCCGATGCAGATCGGAGCTACCAGGGGTCCTCTTTCATTTGCTGAGCGAAGACGGAGAAAGGAAAGGGGACTTTGTGCCTATTGTGGGTCTGAGCAGCACCAGCTTAAAGATTGCCCGGTGGTTCCAACTAGATCACAGGGAAACGAACTTCCTCGGCGCCAGTAGGGACTTGGTTCCGAGGATCAACTTGCAACTTATTTAGTCCCTATGTTTCTCTCTCAATTTCAGCTCCCAACACTTTGGATGATTCCAGGCTGATGGTTATTCCTGTACGTATTGAATCCCGGGGAAGGTCTATAGATGCCCTAGCCCTCCTGGATTGTGGGGCGGCCGGAAACTTTGTGGACACTCTCTGGGCAGAGAAGGTGGGCCTTCATAGGTTAGTCCGCAAAGAGGATCAAAAGGTAGAAGGTGTGGACGGATCTCCCCTCTCTTTGGGTCTTATAACCCATACCACGGAGGAACTAGGAGTCACCATCTTCCAACATAGAGAGGTTCTCAAATTCGATATCATTCGAGCAGCGCATTTTCCTATAATTTTAGGAATTACCTGGCTTCGCAAACACAATCCTCAGGTAAACTGGACCAGCAACCAGTTGAGTTTTTTGTCTCTGTTCTGCAGACAACATTGTCTCTCAGGATCATTTCAGAGTGATCACCTGACTTCGACGGTGTTAACAAGTGACCATGTGGGAGTCTACGCCTTACCACATTATTGTTTACCCTACCAGGAGGTCTTCAAGGAGACAATACCTGCGGAGCTACCTCCACACAGGCCTGAGGATTGCACCTTGGAGCTAGAACCAAATGCTTTGGTTCCTTTCAGCAGGATGTTTTCCTTAACCCAAACTGAGAGACAGGTATTAAGGAACTATTTGGATACTAATCTGCAAAACGGCCTTATTCAACCTTCCAAGTCTCCGGCAGGAGCTTCTTTGTTTTTCATAAGAAAGAAGGACTCCACCGATTTGCGTCCTTGCATAGATTACAGAGGACTAAATAAGGTTACAATCAGAGACCGCTATCCCATGCCGGTCATATCAGAGATCATAGAGGCCGTACAGGGGGCCCACATATTCACCAAACTAGACCTTCGGAACGCATACCATTTGCTTCGCATTGCCAAGGGTGATGAATGGAAGACGGCATTTCGCACCCCGTTGAGATTATACGAATACAAGGTAATGCCATTCGGATTGGTAAATGCCCCAGCCATATTTCAGCAATTCATGGATCGATTATTTTCTGATCTACTACTGGTTACGGTCATCATCTATCTGGACGACTTTCTGATTTACTCATCTGATTTGGAATCCCATATCATTCATGTTACTCAAGTACTGGAGCGCCTTCAACGCTATAAACTTCTGGTCAAACCCGAGAAGTGCGTATTTGCAGTCTCCTCCGTTCACTATCTCGGATACATTCTCTCTGGAGAAGGGATTTCCATGGATTAAGGCAAGGTCGCTGCTATACTCGATTGGTCATCCCCAGACAACGTAAAGGAGGTACAAAGATTTCTTGGCCTCTCAAACTTCTACAGGAGGTTCATTCCAAACTTCTCAGAGATAGTTCTTCCCATCACAAGACTCTTGAGGAAGGATTCAGGGCCTTTCCTATGGTCACCCGAAGCTGAACATGGTTTCAGGAACTTAAAGAGATTGTTCTGTTCCGCTCCGATTCTTCGACATCCGGATCAAAACCGACATTTCATTGTTGAGACTGACGCCTCTGCCATGGCTATAGGGGCGGTTCTTTTGCAAACCTACGATGGTGTGGAACACCCAGTCGCCTATCTCTCAAAGACTTTGTCTCCTAGCCAACTCAACTATTCGGTTCTAGAAAAGGAACTACTCGCTATGAAACTGGCTTGTGAAGATTGGCGACATTTACTGATGGGTGCGCGACATCCTTTTCTCATTAGGACAGACCACAAAAATCTCAAGGCATTACAAAACATGGAGTGCGTAAATTCAAGGCAAGCCCGATGGGCTTATTTTTTTGCCCAATACGACTTTCATATCACCTATCTACCAGGTACCTCAAATAGGGTTGCAGATGCCTTGTCAAGGAAGGAAGTTCCTGGAGACTGTGTTCCTCATTCCCAGGAAGTTATGTTTAAGAGGAACAAGATCCTGGGACTTGTCAATGTTTTCTTTCAAGAAGTGAAGACCGCGTTGGCATCTGAAAGGCCGAAGTTTCTGAGGTTACGAGGAGGGAAATATACCGAGAAGGAAGGTTTAGTGTTTTACGGTAACCAACTGTACATTCCAGATGGCCCTTGGCGTAAGAAGATCATTCATTGGGGCCATGATCCACTTACCGCGGGTCATAGAGGAGTGCATAACACTACTGAACTTATTGCAAGAAGGTTCTTCTGGCCTGAATTGAAAGGAGAGGTTAAGGAATATATCAAGGCCTGTCCAATATGCGCCAGAGCGAAATATCCATCTGGCAAGCCCTTAGGTTTGCTGACCCAACCAGAGATGCCTACACGGCCATGGGGTCTCATCTCTACCGATTTTATTGTGGATCTACCAGAGTCCGATTCCTGTACTTGCATCATGGTGACGATAGACACTTTCACAAAATTGGCACATTTTTCCCCGCTACCTGGCTTACCTACCGCCACTCAGATGGCAGAGACCTTTACACGAGATGTTTTTCGACTACATGGCTTACCTGACAAGATCATTTCCGACCGAGGTAGTCAGTTCATCTCAAACTTCTGGAAGGCTTTGTGTTCCAGAGTTGGCGTGGAAAGAGCACTTTCTTCTGGTTTCCACCCTCAGTCGAATGGCCAGACGGAACGACTGAACGCCACCTTGGAGCAATATCTGAGATGCTATACCAACCGACATCAAGACAACTGGGTGTCATTGTTACCCACCGCGGAATTTACGTACAACAATTCTACACATTCCGTGATAGGTCTTACTCCTTTTTTTTGCACGTATGGAGTGCATCCTCGATCCATTTTTCCCATGATTCCAGTTCCTACCAACTATCCCACCGTGGAAGCAGTGCTTCAGTCCATTGCAGAGGTGCATAAGACTGCTGAACTCAGTCTGAAAAGGAGCAGGATCCGAAACAAGTAACGGGCGGACAAACGTCGGCAGGGCTATCCCGATTGGAAGGAGGGAGACAAGGTGTGGCTCTCTACTAAATTTCTGCCTCGATGGGTTCACCCTTCCAAACTTTCTCCTTGCTTTTTGGGACCTTTTTCTATTCTATCTAAGATCAACCCTGTCTCTTTCAGATTGAAATTGCCTCCCACTCTCAGTCGCATTCATCCTGTTTTTCACTCCTCCCTTCTCAAACCTTTTGTTCCGGATCCCCACCAAAGTTTCCATCGGCTTTTCCCGGGAAAGCCTGGGGGGTTTCGCTTTGAGAGGGGGCATACTGTCATACGCAGCCGGGCCGATTGGCGGATACTTCCGCATTGGAGGCTCCGGCGCAGACCGTAGTTCCAGCACATTGTGTCTGCTTATGTGCAGTCTCGGTCTAGTTCTCCTGCAACATGGCGGTCGCTGGGAGGTACTCCAGCCTCTCTCTCCCAGCGATCGCTGCGTTGCAACCCCGTAGTTTCTGCTTACTGCCTTTGGGTGAGAACGCTAGTTTTTCCGGCTCGCGGCTTGTCCGCTCTATTCCTTTAGTCTCTCCTCGCTTCTGGCGAGGCTCTTTTCCTTCTCTCTCGCTCTCTCTCTCTTACCTCTCTTTGGTTTTGCTTTGCCTTCCCTTCTATTACCGCGGCTCGCTCCGGCCCACCGGCACGAGTCTCTCTCGCAACTCCTTCTTGCTGAGCGAGGGCTTCTTGGTCGCCGCCCCTATCAGCTCCTGTCTGCTTCCTCCAATCCTCAGTAGCTGACCACCCACTCTTCCGCTACCGCTGGATCCTACGTACCATCAATATCCTTGGAAGACTCCTGCTTGGCCTCCTTCCTTACAAGGGTTTTTTCTGCCGTAAAGGCTTTTTCCCTTGTCGCCTGCTACGTGAGAGGAGTCCCAGGACTGCTTGTTTCAAGCATTCACTGTGGCTTCCTCTCGTGGTAGACAAGTGTCTTCGGCTACGAAGAGAGACTTCTGTTCACGTCGGCATCTTAATACGGAGGAGTTGGAGGATTACCGATCAGGTGAGGAGAGTGGGGAGGAGAGGGAGACACATTTGGACACATACTTACAGCCCAGAATATAATGTGCACTGATACTGTCATTGAGATAGTTTCATGGATCATTATTTCACTGAGACATGTTTCACAAAACCCCTTTGTTTCATGTGTTAGAGATGTGTTAGCCCATTTTTCTTTTTTAAAGCAGCAGAATCTCTGCTACATTGGTTTAGATGCAAACATGAACAGAACCATTTACAGAGTACAGGTGGTTCTCAAATTCAGACAGGATCTGTGGGGATGAACTGGGAAGATGTGTCCGGCACAGAGTCGGTCTAAAGATCTGTCAAGATCTGCCAAGCCAGATTGGACAGGCCAAAATACAGACACAAAGATCACCCAAAGATCATCGAGTGCACAGACCTGCTTTTGGGATGAAATCGGCCATTGTAGAAGTGGCACAGGCGGACAGTTGTAGTTCCTCATTTGTATCCTTCGTCATATTACATTATCATGGGCATTCTTTGCATCTCAGTACTGTGGGTGTACTTTCCATCTGTACAGCCTTTTCATGTTGTATACTTTAGACTGCTTTCTGCATAATTCGAATTTTGGTACGTTAACAAACTTGTCTCTGACCTAAAGAATCTGCACTTGCAGAACACCCACTGTCTTCCGTTTGCTTGGCTGCCTGGTGCGATTCTTTCATTGCATAGTGCCTCTGACCCTCTCCCTCCTGCCCTCTGGCCGCCCTCTTGCTCAGCCCCCCCTCTTGCTCACTTTCCCCCCATGGTGCTCTCTGTCTCCCCTATCTTTTTAACGGTTTCTCCATCTTCTACCCTCCCTCTCTCACAATGTCTGGAAGGAAGGAACTAAAAAAGGCACTCCTAAGATCAATCTGCCCATCACAGACGCCTACATCCATGCTTCCTCTAGAGAGACTATCACTGACATTCTCTTTGCTATTCCTTTGCTTGACCTATGGACCCCCCATATGGTCTCTGTCCTCTCCCCTTTCTCCTCCTCACCCGTTACTGGCGGCACTAGATGGGAAGTGCTCTTGGCTCACTTTGCATCATCCAAATGAACCATAAATGATGGGACTATCATGGACCAGGGCTCTCAGCCAAACCATCTCCTTCCGGACAGGGGTCTTCCTACCCTCGTTACCTTTCCAACCCTCATTTGCCCATCCCACCATTCCCCCTCCCCCAAAGGGTAGAACCGCACCCATGTAACGCTCGCTTAAATCTTTCAAAGGAGGGCACCAGCTTCACTTCGCTACCCTCAACTCTCGCTCTGCTGTTAAACACTCCTCTGACATCTGCCACCTCCTTGAAGACCTTTACGTCCACACCCTCTCTGAGACATGGTTCAAGGCCAGCTCTGTCACTGCTTTTGACACTCTTCTTCCTGACGGCTACAAGATCATAGCCAATCCCAGTCCCTCCCCATCTGGCTTCGGAGTGGCTCTGATCGTCCCTGAGTGGGTTCCTGCCTCCTTCATTCCCACTCAATCCTACTCTTCCTTTGAAAGCCTAGTCTGCAGGCTGTCTGTCGCCCCTTCTTTCTCTGTGACTCTCGCTACCATCTACAGACCCAGCGGTCTGTCCTCCCTCTTCCTCTCTGAATGGCCGACCTCTCCTCCTCTCTTCTTGCCTCCTCCTCCAAACCTATTTTCCTTGGGCACTTCAACATCCATCTCGACTCCCCTGATGAGGCCACCCTTCTCTTACATGACCTCTGCAACACTCTTTCCCTTACTATCCTCCCCTCTGGCCCAACCCACTCTGCAGGGCACAACCGGGATGCCCTCATCTCGACAGACATCCTTCTATGCAACCCTCTCAAATGTCATCAGGCCTACTATGATAGTCGCTTCTTTTGTTCCTCCCCTGCCTTTCTGCACCCCTCTCCCTCACCTTTTGTTTTTCTCCAGCTCTACCAGTAATGCCGTCAGGCCTAGTACGGTAGTCGCCTGTCTGTTTCCATTTCCTTCCCACTCTCCCCCTCCCTTCCTTATCTATGTCTTAACTCTTGCACTATCTGAAATGTCATCAGACCGAGTACGATAGTGAATTTCACATCCTTACTGTTGATGGCCTGTAAGAATGTCATTGGGCCTCATTACAAGTTTGGCGGGAGCCGTCCCTGTTTTACAGGCACGGCTACCGCCAAACTCGCTACCGGCACCGCCACCCACGATTGGGCAATAACCGGCCCATTACGAGTAGAATCGGCCGGTAATTGCCCATTCGCGGGTGGCGGTATTGCCGGGCTCCCGATCCCCATTCTGCCCGATAGGGCAGAATGGGGGTGGGTAGCATGGATGCGCCGGCACCGTTGATAGCGGCGCTGGTGCAATCACGAGTTCTGCTCGCGGGTGCCGCACAGCCCGCCAGGTCAGACCTGCTGTCAGGCACCCGCGAGCAGAACTCGTAATTCAGTGGTACGAAATGAACGGTGCCGGTGCCTTACCGGCACCATTCATACTGTATCCACCAACATTATAATGGGGCCCATTGTATTTTCCCTTGTTCCCTCGTTTGCCTTGAAGCGCTTTGAAACACATTGGGGGTCATTACGAGGTAGGAGGTAACCATGCCGCTATTAGCGGTATGGCTGCCCCTTACCGGGTACCGGGTCCGGGTTCCTTGAATGAGGAATTACCTGGCCATTCCGACCTTGGACTTGACCTTAATGACTACCTGTCTTTGTGGTCTCAAAGGGACATTACTGTGCTTCCTCCCTCCCCAGAAGATGACAAGGGACGGCATTGCTGATGCAGACACATGGACTGAACATTGCAGTTAAGAATCCCGGAGTGTGTGAACATAACAGGATTATAGCTTCAAAGGTAGCACATCAATAGATCCACCTACACATTAATCCGGTCCAGGCATGCCTTACACCCATGTCCTGTATTCCCTGCCTGCAGCACTCTGTATCCACTCTCCATGTCCTTTTCAATGCACGCTTAACATTCTATCTATATTATTGTACCCTATGACTGTATCCCCTTTTTGAACAGTGCACTGTAGCTGCACCGCAAGGTTGAAACTGCATGAATCCCAGCACATCCATCCATCCATCCGCAGGGATCTGAGTCAGGGCTTGAAATTAAGATTGGATAAGCAGGAGCTAGAATCAGCTCCTGGGTATCCAGCATTCATCCCTGACCAGGAGCTGCCACTGGGGAACGAGGAGCTGGTACATAGCATTCCACAAATGTAACTTCCGCATAAAATGCAAACATATCATTTTGTTCATTATTTATGATAAATAATGGTTTAAATGGTGTATAGATGTGTCCTAATGTTTATTTTTAGATTGTTTCAAATGCACACAATTACGTTTACTTAGGTGTGTTTTGTTCGGCATTTGTTGGCCTGGGCAGCCAAAAGTAGCTTCTGGTAGCACCTGCTGTCAAGGTAACCAGGCTCTTCTAGGCTACAAGCAGGAGCTAAATATCTCCCAGCTCCCCTCAATTTCGAACCCTGGATCGGAAAGAAAGATCTTCTGTCTCCCATTTGAAAGCATTAATCTGTTCAGTGTGTAAGAAGGGGTTTCATACAACACTATTCACTATGGCGGAAATGGAGAAGAGGCATAGGTTGTGTTAGAAGCCCACTCCAAGATGGCGACGGAATGGTTCATAGAAAGAGTTATAGAAACAGTCTAGTGTTTTCCAATATGGCCGCTGACATTCTCATCTGAAACAAAGTTACCCATTCCTGGTACAAATAGCTTCTGACATCCCAACGCGGTGCGTTGCTTCACACTTGACCCTAATGCTCCTTTGAAACTACCCTTCTTATCTTCCTACTCTCTCCATTCCTTTCCATATATGATTCTCTCTCTCTCTCTCTCTCTCTCTCTCCCCCCCATTGAGTGCGCATTTGATTTCCTTTGAAGTCTCCTCCAGCAGCGGACGACTAACCAGGACACGCTACACTCTCTATCAACATCCTTCAGGTTTTTTTCCCCAGGAGGGTTTCCCGGACCTTACCCGTGCCACTGGAAAGCACCCCTAATTCCAGCTTCGTTGTAGGTAAGGATCCAGTGGATCAACCCCTTTTTACAGTTTAAACTTTGTGGTCATAACAACGCCCTTAAAATTCCATCTTGGAACAGCAAATGCAACAATTACTAGTTGGAATGCAAAACCTGACCACCCAAGTACAAAACCTAAAGGCAGAAAATATGGTATTAAGGCAAAGGGTGGCACATCCCCCTCCACCCCTGGATGTTCCACCAGGAGCACACTCAAAGTACAATGGGAATCCCAAGAAATTAAGAGAATTTCTTGATTCCTGCATGATACAATTTTCATTGCATGGCGCTATTAGCACTATGGTTGCTGCCGGTATTGTAACGAGTCCGCCATGGTGACATGGGGAAGTACCACCCCATTCCAAGGTTGGCGGGGCGGTACTTCCCCATTTCACCATGACCCTTCCCCATTCCCATTTTTGCCCCATAGGGCATAATAGGAATGGGGAAAGGCGGTAATTACGGTACTGCAAATTGCGGTACCGTAATTATCGCCAGGGTCCCTTTGCGGGTCCCTGCAATAATGGATGGTTCCAGCTGCTGTTATGGGAAATGGGCGCTAAGGGATTACCGGTACCGGTACCGGTAATCCCTTGGCGCCAGGGTCGTATGACCCCCATTGTCTCACTAAGGGATTGGTTGGACTTCACAAGCTTACCACCGCAATGGGTTTACCTTCTCAGACTAACCCTATTGAATAGATAGTGACTTTACCTAGTCAATATCAAGTCTATTAAGAAGTCTTTTCAGTTTTGGAATTTAAAGAACGCCCACCACACCTGTGCTTTCTTCTTATCGAATCAACTTTAAATTTGTCCCTGGAAAATCCAACATTATGGCTGATGCCGTCTCCTGCAAACTCATTGACAATCGTACCATCTTTCATAAAGAAAGAATGTTTCCAAATTCCTCGTTTGTATTTTTGATGACTGATTACCTTCTCCACCAGCGGACGACTCACCAGGAAACGCTGCACTCTCTACCAACATCCTTTGTTTTTTTTTCCCCAGGAGGGTTTCACAGACCTTACCTTTGTCACTGGTATTTATTCCCAGAGACGAGTGTGGAGTCAGGAAAGCACCCCTAATTCCACTTTGCCAGCTTCGGTGTAGGTAAGGATCCAGTGGATTGACCCCTTTTTACAGTTTAAACTTTCTGGTCATAACAGGGGGAGCTACTCAGCCCGGGGCACCACAGTCACTTAAATCCCCCAGCCTCCAACTTTCAGGACCTGCTACCTTTTTGGCCTTACTCCCTTCCTAAGCTTTTCATACTCTTAAAATTAAAAAATCTAAAGATAATTTGGGCAGAACACCTTCACTCTTATCTGTCTGAAGTATAATAAGATGGACCTGACTTCTGTCTGGGAGATGAGTTTTTGAATAGAACACTCGTCACTGATAGAGCCATCCCACAATTGTGATTCCTGGCAGGGTCAACTCAACCCTTAATCCTTCAGAGTTTGATACATTGGGCCTCATCACGAGTTGGGCGGTAACGCCGGCGCTAATAGCGCCAGCGTTAATAGCCCTACCGCCAACCCCCCCCGGCGCTAATAGCGTCTGATCATGTGTTTGAGGGAACGGGAAATCCCCATTCCCCATGGAGCCCGTTCGGGAATGCCCAATGGGGAAATTTCACGCTCTTAGCACCGGCGGATTTCCCGCCGGCGGTAAGAGCACAACATTTCGGCAGATTTCCCCCCAGCTAAGAGCTGGGGGAAAATCAGCCGAAGCTGTGATTTGGCGGACCCTTAAATGCGGCGGTATTAGCGCTACCGCCGCATTTAAGGGTTAGCGCCAAACTCATGATGAGGCCCATTGAGTACTGTTTAATTAGGTAATAACACCTAGAATGGCAGTACTTAAAAGTGGGAGGAATTTGTCATTAAGAGCGATATAAAAATGTGGTAAACCTTGTTACAACTTTTACTTCCACTAGATAGTCAAGCTTGGTCATCTTCTTTGTGTTCCGCCAGGAGCATTGCCAACCCTGGGCTAGGGGGAGGGTCTTAGGGGGCGGGGTTGTTGATCTGAGGAAATCACTAAAACATCCAATCGGTAGTATTGACGGGCGGTATGTACAAAATGCAGGGACTTAATCAACATGAGCTTATGACCTGCACTTACTGGGACTTCCTCGTTCATGGGAAATAGTTGCAATCCCTATCACAAAAAAAATGCATCTCGTGACAAGCAAACCATTTTGTTGGGCTTTACTTTAAACAAAAATGCATCTCCTGAGCATCCGACCCATTTTGTTGGATTTTTCTTTTAAACAAAATTCATCTGGTTGCATCCGACCCATTTTGTTGGGGTTTACTTTTAAAATAAATGTATCCCGTGCGCATTTGACCTATTTTGTTGGGTTTTACTTTTTTAAAAGCTGCATCTCGTGCGGATCTGACCCATTTTTTTGGGTTTTACTTTAACAATAAATGCATCTTGTTCGCCCGTGCCTTTCTCTCCCCTTCCCGAATTCCCCGCCCTGCCTGCTTCCTGATTCCCCCCATCCTGCCTCCTATATCACCCACCACCTCTTGATTGGGCCGCCAGGCCTTTTTTAGACAACCTTCCTGGGCAGCCTGTGCCCAGGCAGGCCTCAGCTAAGGGCCCCAAGGCAAAGGGCAGCTTCTACAGAAACGGCTCCAAATGGTGTCTGCCGGTGTCAGCCAGGGAAGCAAGTAACCAGCAACCGTCAACCAGCATCGACTGGCAAGGTGAGTGTGGTGCAGACAGGGGGCACAGCAATCACTGCACCCCACAAAACTGCTCCACCTCTCTTATTACTCCTACTTTGCCCTAGCCCACCACAACTAGGCAGACTGTGTAGCTTAGCCACCTCTCTCACCTAGGTGAACTGTGCCAGTTAGCAATATCTTGCATCTGGTCCAGGCAGGGAGAACAAGTATTACTGCTCCCCTTTGGGCTGCCACGCTGCTCTTGGTACCTAGTGGCTTTAGTATGGTGCACACAGCCTGCAATGGGTTAGTGATCATTTCCTGCGCTAAAGCCATTATGTCAGCTGGCCATTCTGGATAACCCTCAGACTACCCAGCTGCAGCATCAACAATTATCCTACTCCCATAGGAACTCTGTCTCCCAATGTCTCTCAGCCTTGGTCAGCGTTTACCACACTTGTACAAGGCAGCAATCCTGCAACCAGCCTCATTGTGTACGCTAACCACGCTTTGTATTATGCCAATGATTTTGGCCACTCACAGTTTGCATTCGAGCATGTAGGGATGGGATAGTATTGTGAATTGACTATAATGCGCCACATTCACACAGAATTGCAAAGATAATCACTCATCTCATCTAAATAGAACTGTCACGGTAATCATGCGTCACATCTAGATAGAACGGTGAAGGTAATCATGGGTCTTTTCTTTACTTTACTTTTACTTTAGAATATTTATAAAGCGCAGCCATTGACCCTGGTGTTTGAGGGCGCTACAAGACATAAACAGCAATCAGCAGATAAAAACCAAGATCAGAATCCAGTTAAGAGCATCTAGATAGAACTGTGGAGATTGGCATGTGTCTAGACAGAATTGTGAAGATTAGCATGCGCTACATCTACATAGTGATGCCATTAACCAACCCTACTAATAATCTCACCCCTCTGCATACATCTCTCATACGCAAATCAAACACAACAACACCTCCAAGCACAACAAAGCGCACACACTTCACTACACCGTAACAACAAAACAAACCACACATATGGCCTCATTACGAGGCTGGCGGTAAGGGGTTAACAGTGCCGGTAAGAATGCCGGTGCCATTAACCCCTTGCCGCCGCATTCCGAGGTCCATTAGCGGGTCCCACTAAGGCCAGCTGGCAAAACTAGCCGTCCTTAGCGGGAGCCGCTAAGGGACCAGGGAGCTAATAATGGGCTTGTTATTAGCTCCCTCCCATTTCCATTGAGCCCTATAGGGGCTCGAATGGGGATGGGTATTTTGAATGGGGACTTACCGGGTCCTCCAAGGTTGGAATGACCCGGTAAGTCCCCATTCAATGACCCCCATAGTCTCGCACAACAGCAAATGACGCCACCCAACCGAAAAACACACTTAAGATCAGCGAACGGTTTTAACCGAACTGATGCTGCCAACAGCACATCACAGCTCTCTTACTCTTCTCCCGCTCAGTCCTACTAACCCATCCCACCCTCATTCCCTTTCAGATCCGTCAGACCGCCAGGGACCGCTACGGTGGTGATAGTGCGCAGTATAAATATCCTTTATCATGAACATCATGGACGGGGATCAGTGTGTTACCCATATCTGTTGATGAAGGATAGACGCCTGCTGATCCGTTCAGTGTAGTGTGCGTGTATCCCCTGACATTTAAGGGCATCACAGATCTGTTATTACTCGATCTCGTGGGGCTAAACGCCACGCAGTTTTACATTATAGCTGGCTTTTATATCTGAGGTTCTATGAAGAGTTATGGAAGTGGTAATTGGCTATTGATTGATGTATTGTTATGTAATGTATCTGTGATGTTTGCATTGTATTCGTGTAGAGGTTTTGATGAACCAAAATACAATAAAGAAAACAAAATGTTACATTATTATTATTGAGGTGGTCTGATTTTCTCATGCAAGGGGTAAAATCCCCCAGCTTTCTCCATAGCAGTGCGCTGATCTTCCAGGAATATGGAATTTTAGACATACCCCTTCAGGTTTAACCGCTTTACACCCCTCAAAATCGGCACATGCCACTAGCTACCTGTTAGTGATAATTGACTTTTGGCAAAAAATACATTGGGGGTCATTACATGGTTGGAGGTAGCCATGGTGCTATTAGCACCATGGCTAGCCCCTTACCACATACCGAGTCCAGGTTCCCTGAATGGGGAATTACCGGTCCATTCCAACCTTGGAGGACCCGGTATTTCCCCATTCAGGGAACCCATCCCCATTCGAGCCCCCATAGGGTTCAATGGGAATGGGGCCCATGCTAACAACAGGCCCGTTAATAACCGGCCCATTGTTAGCATCCTGGTCCTTTAGCGGCTCCCACTAAGAGTGCCTGGTAAAACCAGCAGCCCTTAGCAGGACCCGCTAAAGGACCTTGTAATGTGTCAGTAAGGGGTAAACGGCACCGGCACCTTTACTGGTGCCGTTAACCCCTTACCGCCAACCTTGTAATGACCCCCATTGTGTACTGTGTGCATGTGGAGAATTGAGGTGGCAAGTAGCTTTTCATGCATGGCTATTAGCTTGCAACTTGAAATGTGGACTCCTGCCCTTGACACTATTTGCTGCACAGGCGCTTTATAAATATCCAATAACATAAATAAAACTTCTCTCTTTTGTCCCACCTTTGATTCGTAACAGCCCTCAGGAAACATCTATAACTTCAGAAGCTGATCGATACATTTGCTGTCTCGCTTTCACTGTTCCAAAATGCATGGGAGTATTGTACCCGATCCTGGATCTGTCCAGATTAAACGAGTTCTCCTAGATGTAACTCCAACTGTATAACAAATCCTGTCCTCGATTTGAAAGGGGTCTTACTTTGCTCTGCGTGCAGAATTGTAGCTACGCCCTCCATTTGGAAAGAACAACTAATAATAATAATAATTTAGCATTTATATAGTGCTTCAAACCCTCAGGTCCAGTGTGTGGTGCTCATTTATCAACCTCGGAAGGATGAAAGGCTGATTTTGGCCCTGCCGAGATTCGAACCTGCGCCAGCAGGCTCTGCACAGATGTCAAAGTGAGCGCTCTATTCGCTGTGCTATCGAATCGGCTGAAATTGAGGTTTCTTCATATATACAGCTCTCACGGCTGGGTTCACTCTACGTTTTATATCCCAGAATAATACAAACTGTATGAAATATCTGCCTTCCCAAAGTCCTGTGCATGGTGCAAACCCGTCCATGACAGTCCATTTTTCTCATTGTTCACTGACTGGTCAGCCCCAGGTCATGTCACCACAGTGAGAAACCAAAAGGCGCCTCAGCCGCTAGTCTCCGCGGATCTCTCAGGTAGCCAGGGCACAGCTATTGCCTTTGGATCAAGACTCTGGGGGTGGACCAGTGCGGGAGGATCACCTGTGTGAGGGGTCCTCGGGGAGTGGGACACCAGATGTTGAGACGCGGTAGCCCTCTCTTCCCTGTAACAACTTTATCCCATCCTACCCAATGGAATATTTAGAAACTCCACCGGCACCCCTCCCCTCTTCCTGCACAAACACTTTCTCACGAACAGCCCGCTCTGGGAGAAAACAGACTCACACCCGAGATGTGTATTTGACCTGTCCCAATACTATGTTCAGGCAAGTCAGGCAATCAGCGACTATATTACACTTTCCCACATGGATAAAAGGCAAAGCACGAGAGCACACTCTGAATGAGGCAAAACACGCAAAGGTACAGCAGTTTCGAGTTAGCAGTTGAACAAGAGGAGAAAGATGGCCAGGCACGAGAGGTTCGTTAGAGGGGCAACACCCTTTACCTCGTTGACAGATACAGTTACTTTCAAGAAACCTTCAAGGCAGAAAACGTAAGACCAGGAAACAAGGCTAAAGAATCCTGCATTGTGTGCTGCCGTTCCCCGTGCTGCAAACTTGGGGAAGGGAAGCAAACTGCTCAACTATCCTGACATATCATTTCTTGAACACATTTTCTTTTGGGTACATTGTTATCCCAAACCATTTTGTATTTAGAAGTAAGGATTGGCAATAGGTTTATTAGCATAGGCCCTTTTATTTTGACAGACTCCACTAGGACTGTGTTATTATTATTTGATGGTCGTAGCTTGCTCCCAGCCATAGATTTAGGTTTAGATAGGTGCTTTACCAACCCATTGAAGTTCAATAAACACCCTTGAACTGTGGTCACTTGTGTCTGTCTTCACTGTTTGATACCATGCCTTCCTTACACCACATTGTACTATGTCCAACCTCCAGATACCTCTGCACACTCTCCATCATCTGGGGTTCTGGCCAAAAAACCAAAGCCCTTTCTGCAGGCTTTTCATCGTCCTCAGTCTATCGTTGTAGTGGATACCGACCAAGGACTGGCTTTCCTCCTCCAGCATTGATATAAGGCATTATGGAGCCCATATGTCACTCCTGGGCTTGGGAGACTGGTCTGCACAGTGGTTTTAGACAGCGCTGGTGCTGATTGTCTCCAGCATCTGCCGAGTTGGGAAAACCAGACGTGATGTGACGGAAATGGAAGTACAACTTTATCATCTGTGAGTACAGAAACAGGAGCCTTGGATCAAGATTGTGCAGGTCTCTCGCTGTACTCCCCAAGGCCTGTCCTGGATCTCTCGCTGTACTACCCTAGGCCTGTTCTGGATGAGTGAAGGAATATTTTCCAAATATATCCCTTTAAAGGTGATGCTTGGATGGGAAACAATATTTCTAAATACATCTCAATGCCGATTCCTCCCCTGTTGCTATCCGATTGTCTTCTTGTTACCCAATTTAATGTTACTGCAAAGGTGGGAATGGAGGGGGCTCTGCGAGGGTTCAGAAATGAGATGCAGACACAAAGTTGTAATATTCACAACATCAACCATTTTTTATTAATTCAGAAAGGTTGGATGAAGGCCTCTCTTTCCCTACCCCAAAGAGAGATTCCCTACCTAGAATATGAAACTAAAGATCAGCCTGTGTCCCTGCCTAGAATATGAAACTAAAGATCAATATGTGTCTCTACCTAGAATATGAAACTAAAGATCAGCCTGTGTCCCCTACCTAGAATATGAAACTAAAGATCAGCCTGTGTCCCTACCTAGAATATGAAACTAAAGATCAGTCTGTGTCCCTACCTAGAATATGAAACTAAAGATCAGCCTGTGTCCCTGCCTAGAATATGAAACTAAAGATCAATATGTGTCCCTACCTAGAATATGAAACTAAAGATCAGCCTCTGTCCCTACCTAGAATATGAAACTAAAGATCAGTCTGTGTCCCTACCTAGAATATGAAACTAAAGATCAGCCTGTGTCCCTGCCTAGAATATGAAACTAAAGATCAATATGTGTCCCTACCTAGAATATGAAACTAAAGATCAGCCTCTGTCCCTACCTAGAATATAAAACTAAAGATCAGACTGTGTCCCTACCTAGAATATGAAACTAAAGATCAGACTGTGTCCCTACCTAGAATATGAAACTAAAGATCAGCCTGTGTCCCTGCCTAGAATATGAAACTAAAGATCAGCCTCTGTCCCTACTTAGAATATGAAACTAAAGGGGACGCTGTTGCGCTGGTACAAGATGGCTGCCTAAGTGTGGAGCCCTGGACGGGGAGAGCAAAACGATCCTTGTTTTCGCGCTATCAAACCTCGTTAATCTACGCGACAACCCCGGTGCCTCTGCAGAAGCTTTTCTACGACATCCATTCGAGGTCCCGGGCTCCGGGGTGCCCTGGGCACCGAGCTTCAACTCCCGGTCGGGCTGGGGTTCCTGCTGCCTGCGCGCCCCGCGGCTCCAGGGACCATGGCCCATCCGTCAACCTGAGGGCGCGGCGTGGCGGCCTGCTGTGGGCGAGGGGCTCGGAGCCCCGGGACGTGTGGGGCTGCTGTGGCCGGCGTCGCCGCTTATCGCGCACTGTGTCCTCCTGCAGCCGGTCTTGGCCCCCCCTGCCTCCTCCCCTCTCTGTAGGGGGCTGTGGACTCCCTCGCCGCCATCAGCTTTCGCCTGCTGCTCGGATCTCCTGCGCCACCTCCTTGTGCTCCGAGGCGGCCCTCGGCGCATTGCTGGCTGCCTCCCCCCATCACCCTCTTTACAGAAATACATCCAGACAGCAGGTGGGGGGTGACAGGTGTGACGGGTGCCGCTGGTCCTGACGGCTGTTCCCGGCTGCTGTTTCCGTCCTGCCTGGCCCGGCCACCCTATGCCCCCCTCCGTGGCGGAGGTGCGCTGACCAGACTTGGTGGAGCGGGCCGACGCGGGGGCCCCCCTTTTAAGGAAATGTGATAGGGCGGCCCCCACCCATGGACCCCGGGGGCGCCCTCCTAATTGCCGCATAGTACACACAGCGCTGCTGTTCTCTCCGCCACTCCCCCTGCATACGTACCGGCGGATCCCGGTCACGCACCCCAGGTGCGCATCCGGTGCACTCAGGCCCTGCACTGGCAGCCCACCAGGAATACCCTGCTGAACTCCTCCATCCCCCCCTGCCTCATGAACGTTGGCTCTCCTCCTCCCTACGGCGGTGCCCCTATATAAAGAGACTGTCCTGTGTGCCCTCATTGACTTATGTACATGTCATCATAATGTGCTGGGCTGGATCCGTAGGGCTCCTGCCACCCTCACTGAACTGAGCTACAATCCGTGGACCCACTCGCTGCCAGGCGCCTGCGCTAGCTGTGCATGCCCCCTAAGGCCTAGCGGTGGGGGCCTGTGTTGGCGCCTTGATTGCCTTGCTCATAGCTCCCATGCAGAGGCTGAGTCGCATTACCTTGTGCTTCACTGAACTGATCCGCGAATCCCCCTGCTGCCAGCAATCCCTGCTATATCTCCCTGCACTACGTCACTGAGCCAGCGATCCTGTGTCACCATCACGTCTGGACACCCCTTTGGCTGCTGTGGGCTCGCATCTGACCCTGCGTGACTGGGGAGGGGGGGGGCCTCCCTAACACTACCTCCAGCGTCCCTAACTGTGGTCCTTGCGTTCCCCCCCCTTGCCCCCAGGGCACTCAGTAGTTGGTAGTCCTGACCGCTGTATCCAAATAAGGCCCTGGGCGCCGGACGCGGCCTGCCACCATGACCAAGGGAGCTGGAATATATGCGGGAAGGCTTCACCACGCTGAACACTAAACTGGACGATATGAATGGGACCATCTCATCTATAAAGGCCCATATCAAAAGAACGGACAGTAGGGTTGCCGAGATCGAAACAAGGGTTGGCACCGCAGAGGACGACCTGGGTTCCCTACGCACCGCTGTGACCACTCTGATCAACCGGGTCTCGGCAGTCGAAAAGAAACATGACGACCTCGAACCCCGCTCCAGGCGGAATAACCTCTGCATTGTCGGCATACCAGAGGACAACATCAGGGAACCCATGGAGGATTACGTGGAATGCACCCTTCTAACACTCCTTGATAACCCCAAGCTTTCCGCACAATTTGCAATGGAAAGAGCTCACTGCACCTTGACCTCGAGGCCCAGGCCGGGTGCGCCGCCTCGTCCCATCATAGCCAGAATCCTAAATTTCCGTGACGCCCTAATCCGTGCGGCCAGGGCCAAGGGAGAGCTACGTCTTGGGGCGGCGAGGATACACCTGTACCCGGACCTCTCTGTGGTTGTGCAACAAGAGCGTAAGACCTTCCTTCCGATCAAAAAGAGACTTTGAGACTTAGGAGTCAAGTACTCCATGCTCTTTCTCGCTAAACTAAGGATCGAACACTCCAACCAAACATTTTTGTTCACCATCCCAGAAGAGGCTTCAAAACTTATAGACGAACACATTCCCGGTTGATCTAAACATTGTTCATACAAGATTCATGTTTTCAATGGTTGTTGCTGTACCCAAGCCCGATGGCCACTCAATAACCATAGTTCACTGATTGCTAGTTTTGTTAATGTTACTCCATTACTCCTTTGCGTAAGTGGCCCTCCACGCCACACTGTTGCACTGTATGCGGTAATGTCCGCATACAGTGCAACTCCCAGCTTGGTGACTACCCTGCCGCTACGGCCGGGCCCTTCCGGTGGTTATACCCCGGCACCCTGTCTTGCCCATGCTGGGACTGCACTCAGCTCTTGCTTTGGTGTTTTGGGGAAAATGGCTACACCCCTATGCTCCCCTTGGTCCTCTATCTAAAGGCCTGGGCCCCATTGTATCCCGCACCTACTCTAATTACTTTGATTAATCCTATTGCATAGCATAACTCTCCTTACGCTCTTCCTTGTCTGGCGCACCATCGCCCGGCTGCTAACAGACCCCCAGGCGTTGATGCCTAAAAGCTTGTGGTTGGTTTGGTTCTGTTTGGGTTTCGTCCCTCTGATTGGGGGAGGGATGTGGGTGGGGGGTGGTGAGGGGACGTTATGGTTAAAAAAAAAAGTCTTGACAGCCACCGGAGGCGCCGCATGCGCCACACCAAAACACTTTGTATATGTAGATATGCGACCGCATACATCCAGATCGTACATCTTTCATTTACTGGAAATCCCCTTGAAGTCATTCAACCGTTACCCCCTGGAATATGGCTAACACCAACCTGACCTTTATGAGTTGGAACATCAGGGGATTAGGCAATTACAAAAAGATGCGACAGATTCAGCTTTACGCTGAACGCCACGGGGTAAAGATCTTATGTTTCCAGGAAACCCATGCTCGTTCGGAGCAATGTGAAAGATTCGCCAAGCAATGGGGGCCCCAGTGGGATTCCACTCAGAGCCATGGCACCCTCACCTTAATACACAAAAGCCTGAAGTTCACGTGTCACCACTCCCACATAGATCCACTTGGAAGGTATGTATTAATCACTGGTATATTACATCAGGAGGTAGTCATCCTGAATATATATGGTCCCAATGTTAATGACCCTGATTTCTACCTCCATCTGGCCACTCTATTTGAGGGCTACCCCCTGATTCCTATTTTATGGGGCAGGGATTTTAATACAATACTGGATGTCACCCTTGATAGATCAGGATCTAGGCCTCGCCAACTGTCTAAAGCAGCATACACTGTCCTCACCACGCTTCCCTGCCTGGCACTGGTGGATGCCTGGCGTCTAATGAACCCTGAAGCCCGTACATACTCCTTTTATTCCTCAGTGCATGATTCCCACTCTAGAATAGACAGATGGCTTATTACAGACATACTGACCAGATGCCTATCTCACCTGGCCATCCTTCCAAGGACACTATCAGACCATTCACCGGTACTTATCTCCTTAAACTGGGGATTGGATGCCAATAAAACCAGACAGTGGAGGATGAGTCCCCATGCGCTTCTTGACCAGGTTTTCGCTTCCGAGCTCGAATCCTCCATCGAGGAATACTTTGATATCAACACAAATTCTGTGTCAACACCAGCTGCACTTTGGGAATCCTTCAAAGCACACGCAAGAGGGATCGCCATCTCCAAAAGCTGTGGCATCCTGAAGTGCATCCGTGCCAACATTGCTACTAGCGAATCAGCCCTGGCTATCCACGAATCCCAATACGCTGTAGATCACTCCCCGGCCACCCTTGCAGCGCTGGGATCTGAGCTGGACAGGTTCTGTGGCCTTGCCGAGCACGAGGTTAAGTTCCTGGACTCCCCTCAGTCGGCGAGGAAATACGGTGAAGGAGAGCGGCCCGGCCGGATGCTAGCTAGACTGCTGTGCCGCAAACTCGGTGCCCCCAATATTCTGGCCATAACTAGACTGGATGGCACACTCGCCACCTCCCCCCAAGACATCAATTCAGAGTTCCTCTCGTTCTACACCTCCCTGTATTTGGAGGCTGACGGATCCCAGGTTCCCGAAATCGACTCCTACTTAGAGAATCTTCCCCTATCAGTCCTGTCAGCTGATGCTAGCGGCTTCCTTGAGAGGCCCTTCACCCTTGAGGAACTTGTCGAGGCCATCGAGTCACTGGCATCCGGGAAGGCCCCTGGCCCAGATGGGCTCCCGATGGACTTCTATAAATAATACAGGTCTCAACTGGCGCCACAGCTGCTGGCCCTATGGGAGGAGTCGTGCGACAAGGGCATACTTCACCCATCCCTTCAGGAGACACTTATTACAGTGCTCCTCAAACCTGGTAAGCCCCCTACTCAGTGCGGCTCATACCGACCACTCTCGTTGTTTAACAGCGATATTAAAATATTCGCCAAACTGCTATTCAACCGCTTAGCCCCGTACATGCCCCACATTATCCACCCCAACAAGGCCGGTTTCGTCCCTGGTAGGTCCACTTCCCTAAATTTAAGGAGGCTCTTCAATGTAATCAGCAGAATCAGCCCGGCCACACAGGCGGTTGGACATGCAGAAGGCATTTGACTCTGTCTCGTGGAAATACCTATGGCGAGTTCTCGAGAAATGCAAATTTGGCCCCAACTTCCGAACCTGGATAAAGCTGCTTTACACCGCTCCATCGGCCAGAGTCCGCACGGAAGACAGATGCTCTGCCCCCTTCCAGATATCCAGAGGCACACGCCAAAGATGCCCCTTCTCCCCCCTCATTTTTGCCATAGCTATGGAGCCCTTCGCTGACATGATTCTGTAATCACACTCGCACAGGGGTTTGCGCACAGCCGGCCAATCCGATATAGTCTCCCTCTACGCTGACGATGCCCTTATGTATATTCGTTCCCCTGTAACCAATTTGCCCCTATACTGGTGGATGTGGCCCGTTTTGAAGACATATCTGGCTTGAAAGTAAACTACTCCAAGTCTACCTTATTCCCACTCACAGACTCAACACAACCCCCCCCCCCGATTTACATGGGTTCAACTGGTCTCAGTCTAGCTTCACTTACCTGGGGGTGGTGGTCTCTCGGCACACGGCACAGCTACGTGACGACAACTACCAGAGCTACCTAACTAACCTGGGGGCTAAAACCTCCAGCTGGACTAAACTCCCCCTCTCACTAGCAGGCAGAATTGGAATACTTAGAATGGTTGTATTGCCTCAATTACTGTACCGATTCACCAATCTGCCTCTGTGGCCCGGGGATTCTTTTTTCCAAACACTGCGCTGTATATGTAACACCTTCCTCTGGCACTCAGGGGCAGTCCGCCTCAAATTATCCACACTGACCGCCCCTAAGGTATTGGGCGGATTCAGCGCACCAGATTTCATCGCATACTGGGTGGTGGCCCAATCTCAGTTTGCTGCATACTGGTTCAATACCATCGATTTCCTCCCCCCCACACATGTTCGCCTTGAGAAACTAACTGTCTGTGACCGAAAGATTGGATCCCTGGTCCTCAAACCAATCCCCCCTGACTCAAATTCTGCAGATCCTGTAGCTAGTACATCCTTGGCTTTGACCAAACTCTGGACAATGGTCGACGCACTCCACCCATTTCACGGGACTCTGCCATTATGGAACTTCTTCCCTAATGTCCCACACATTCCACATTCAGTGGTTACTCACTGGGCAGATGCCGGCTTTCTGACACTCCGTGATACCTTCGAACAAGGAAACTTTATCGAATGGTCTGATCTCCCTCTTTCACTCAGAATCCGACCCTCAGTGTGGCTACAATACTCTTCACTACGTGAGAATCTCAAGTCTGGGTATCCCGATTTCCCCGCCTTGCCGCCCGACGAGCCCATAGTGGCAGAGCTCTGTTCCTTTCTCTCCTTCAGGGGCAAGGTGTCGAGACTTTACTCCTTGTTACAGACTAGAGCTGTCCCCCCCTTCGCCGAGCTAAGGCGCAGGTGGGAGGAGGACCTCGGTGCTGAGATCAACGACGAGAGATGGTCCCGGATGTGTGCTTGCACCCATGATGTGTCCTTCAACACCAAATTTAAACTTATCCAATTCAAATCCTACACAGGTACCATTATACACCAATGAGACTTCATTGCATGTTCTGTACAATCCCTCCCACTTGCCCCAGGTGTGGCATGGATCAAGCTTCCTATATACATATGCTATGGTACTGTCTCCGCCCGACCCAATTTTGGTTGGACATCTGCTCCACACTGTCTGACATTCTAGAACACACGATTGCCCCCACTCCACTGCACTGCTTGTTGCATGACCTTCCTCAGCTGTCCCACGATTCTAAGAAGCTAGCAGGTCTCTGCATACTGTTGGCAGTCCGCTGCATATTGCTATGTTGGCTCCACCCTAGAGCGTCTACCTATACACAATGGCTCAGGTCAGTCACATGGGCTCATGACACGGAGCAGTCTTGGAGCGCAATGCAGCACTCGCATTCAAGGCCAAGAGACATCTGGCCAAGATTCCGAGACTATATGTAATTTGCGCATGAGTATGTTCGTGTCCTTTATCAACAAGATTAAGAATCCTAGACAAGATCAAGCTCCGATGTCTGAGGACTCCATTAAATTACATTCTGCTTCAACTTCGAGTTCAGAAAGGCTCGTTTGTTGTTCAGCAGGGGAGGGCGGCATCACCGGAATAGACCCAGAGGCCGCATCAACCAAATCACGGGTATTTTCTATTTCTGAAGGTGAACTAGCTAGTCTCTAGGTTTTTAAACCCCCTATTAGCCTCATTGTTTGCAGAGTGATCATCAAAGAAAGTATGTACCTGGGCTTGCGTCGCAAGCAAATGACCAGGATCAGTGTGCACATACACATCTTCCATGCAGCGGAGTAGAGGGCCCCTGGAGAAGCGCAGCCTCTTGTCCAGAAGTGCCTCAATAGCCGGGGCAATAATAGAAACATCAGAAAATCTGGGTTTGGTTGCCATAATACCCATCTTGGCTAATAATTCTCCATTTGGCGGAGCTCCTAGGCCCCCACACATAGCCCCATTACCCTGGTCTTGATTCATCTCTTTGAGCTTATAGGTCTCCGGTACCAGTAAAGGATTAGTTTTAGGACGGTTTGCAGCGGCAATATTTCGTTGCAAAGCTCCCT
This sequence comes from Ambystoma mexicanum, assembly GCF_040938575.1. Lineage (NCBI taxonomy): Eukaryota > Metazoa > Chordata > Amphibia > Caudata > Ambystomatidae > Ambystoma > Ambystoma mexicanum. The sequence goes on along the minus strand of NC_090921.1, from coordinate 29,491,888 downwards.
TACATGTACCACCACACCTTGTGATGAATGACAGCTTAAATCACCCTGTAATTCAACACACACAGACGTTCCCACCTCATTGGAGAGATTAATTTCATTATTAACTACTGCAATCATATCTACCTTGATAGTATGATTTCCTATAGAATCATTCATAGCCTCACTAGTATTATCATGAATCTTACGCCCACTGCAAAGACTGTTAACCATGTTAAATACCAGATGTATGCAATTCTGACAAAACTTTTGACACAGTCATGCAATAAGACCAAAGCCCGCAGCCTGCACCCCGCACTGCGAACAGTCAAAAGTGCTTCTCGTACTTCCCCTGGTGTGCGCGCGGGTGCGCAGACTGCTGGGATTAAGTAGAAACAGAGAAGGAGCGTCCAAGTCAAGGGGGTGGGACCCGGCAAGGTAGCCTTTAACCAAGAAAAGAAACAAGCAAGTATTCAGTATATCAGTGCTTCAGTGAGGACAAGCACCACAGTAAACACGCTGTGCACAGCCCACACGCTAAGCACGCGTACACGCTGGGTACACACGTATGAACAACAGTCACTTTTGTTTGTTTCCAATGAATCAGGCAATAACGGTGTTCACCGCAAAGACGTCCTCCTGAGATCCTCCCGAAGCAAGTTCAACGGCACTTAGCTGCTGGTGCAGAATCAATGCCACAATCAAAATCCAAGTCCACAAATATGGCTGCAAACAGCACGACGAGACAGTCAACAGTACTTCTCGTACTTCCCCCGGTGTGCGCCCGACTATATGTCTGCCATGGCCTCACCATCAACTCCCCCTCCACCACCCTCGCTCCCGGGGAGGCTCCCTGTAGAAGTTGACCCTTCTGGTGCAGTTATTTATACTTTGTATAGTGCCTTTTTTCAATACGCTTCATTCTACTCAGTATGTACTGATTAATATCTGTGTTGCTTGTTTTTTTTAATACTGGTGCCGTGTGGCTCCCTCTGCTCTGTTGTGCTGTCAAGTCAAATAAAAAAAGTTTTTAAAAAAAAAGAATATAAAGCTAAAGATCAGCCTGTGTCCCTACCTAGAATATGAAACTAAAGATCAGCCTGTGTCCCTACCTAGAATATGAAACTAAAGATCAGCCTGTGTCCCTACCTAGAATATGAAACTAAAGATCAGACTGTGTCCCTACCTAGAATATGAAACTAAAGATCAGCCTGTGTCCCTGCCTAGAATATGAAACTAAAGATCATCTGTGTCCCTACCTAGAATATGAAACTAAAGATCAGCCTGTGTCCCTACCTAGAATATGAAACTAAAGATCAGCCTGTGTCCCTACCTAGAATATGAAACTAAAGATCAGCCTGTGTCCCTACCTAGAATATGAAACTAAAGATCAGACTGTGTCCCTACCTAGAATATGAAACTAAAGATCAGCCTGTGTCCCTGCCTAGAATATGAAACTAAAGATCAGCCTGTGTCCCTACCTAGAATATGAAACTAAAGATCAGACTGTGTCCCTGCCTAGAATATGAAACTAAAGATCAGCCTGTGTCCCTGCCTAGAATATGAAACTAAAGATCAGCCTGTGTCCCTACCTAGAATATGAAACTAAAGATCAGCCTGTGTCCCTGCCTAGAATATGAAACTAAAGATCAGCCTGTGTCCCTACCTAGAATATGAAACTAAAGATCAGCCTGTGTCCCTACCTAGAATATGAAACTAAAGATCAGCCTGTGTCCCTGCCTAGAATATGAAACTAAAGATCAGCCTGTGTCCCTACCTAGAATATGAAACTAAAGATCAGACTGTGTCCCTACCTAGAATATGAAACTAAAGATCAGCCTGTGTCCCTGCCTAGAATATGAAACTAAAGATCAGCCTGTGTCCCTACCTAGAATATGAAACTAAAGATCAGCCTGTGTCCCTACCTAGAATATGAAACTAAAGATCAGCCTGTGTCCCTGCCTAGAATATGAAACTAAAGATCAGACTGTGTCCCTACCTAGAATATGAAACTAAAGATCAGCCTGTGTCCCTGCCTAGAATATGAAACTAAAGATCAGCCTGTGTCCCTGCCTAGAATATGAAACTAAAGATCAGCCTGTGTCCCTACCTAGAATATGAAACTAAAGATCAGCCTGTGTCCCTACCTAGAATATGAAACTAAAGATCAGCCTGTGTCCCTGCCTAGAATATGAAACTAAAGATCAGCCTGTGTCCCTACCTAGAATATGAAACTAAAGATCAGCCTGTGTCCCTACCTAGAATATGAAACTAAAGATCAGACTGTGTCCCTACCTAGAATATGAAACTAAAGATCAGCCTGTGTCCCTACCTAGAATATGAAACTAAAGATCAGCCTGTGTCCCTGCCTAGAATATGAAACTAAAGATCAGACTGTGTCCCTACCTAGAATATGAAACTAAAGATCAGCCTGTGTCCCTGCCTAGAATATGAAACTAAAGATCAGCCTGTGTCCCTGCCTAGAATATGAAACTAAAGATCAGCCTGTGTCCCTACCTAGAATATGAAAATAAAGATCAGCCTGTGTCCCTGCCTAGAATATGAAACTAAAGATCAGCCTGTGTCCCTGCCTAGAATATGAAACTAAAGATCAGCCTGTGTCCCTACCTAGAATATGAAACTAAAGATCAGCCTGTGTCCCTGCCTAGAATATGAAACTAAAGATCAGACTGTGTCCCTACCTAGAATATGAAACTAAAGATCAGCCTGTGTCCCTGCCTAGAATATGAAACTAAAGATCAGCCTGTGTCCCTGCCTAGAATATGAAACTAAAGATCAGCCTGTGTCCCTGCCTAGAATATGAAACTAAAGATCAGCCTGTGTCCCTGCCTAGAATATGAAACTAAAGATCAGACTGTGTCCCTACCTAGAATATGAAACTAAAGATCAGCCTGTGTCCCTGCCTAGAATATGAAACTAAAGATCAGCCTGTGTCCCTGCCTAGAATATGAAACTAAAGATCAGTCTGTGTCCCTGCCTAGAATATGAAACTAAAGATCAGCCTGTGTCCCTGCCTAGAATATGAAACTAAAGATCAGCCTCTGTCCCTACCTAGAATATGAAACTAAAGATCAGTCTGTGTCCCTACCTAGAATATGAAACTAAAGATCAGCCTGTGTCCCTGCCTAGAATATGAAACTAAAGATCAGCCTGTGTCCCTACCTAGAATATGAAACTAAAGATCAGACTGTGTCCCTACCTAGAATATGAAACTAAAGATCAGACTGTGTCCCTACCTAGAATATGAAACTAAAGATCAGCCTGTGTCCCTACCTAGAATATGAAACTAAAGATCAGCCTGTGTCCCCTACCTAGAATATGAAACTAAAGATCAGACTGTGTCCCTACCTAGAATATGAAACTAAAGATCAGACTGTGTCCCTACCTAGAATATGAAACTAAAGATCAGACTGTGTCCCTACCTAGAATATGAAACTAAAGATCAGTCTGTGTCACTACCTAGAATATGAAACTAAAGATCAGCCTGTGTCCCTGCCTAGAATATGAAACTAAAGATCAGCCTGTGTCCCCTACCTAGAATATGAAACTAAAGATCAGACTGTGTCCCTACCTAGAATATGAAACTAAAGATCAGACTGTGTCCCTACCTAGAATATGAAACTAAAGATCAGCCTCTGTCCCTACCTAGAATATGAAACTAAAGATCAGCCTGTGTCCCTACCTAGAATATGAAACTAAAGATCAGCCTGTGTCCCTGCCTAGAATATGAAACTAAAGATCAGCCTGTGTCCCTACCTAGAATATGAAACTAAAGATCAGTCTGTGTCACTACCTAGAATATGAAACTAAAGATCAGACTGTGTCCCTGCCTAGAATATGAAACTAAAGATCAGCCTGTGTCCCTGCCTAGAATATGAAACTAAAGATCAGCCTGTGTCCCTGCCTAGAATATGAAACTAAAGATCAGACTGTGTCCCTACCTAGAATATGAAACTAAAGATCAGTCTGTGTCACTACCTAGAATATGAAACTAAAGATCAGACTGTGTCCCTACCTAGAATATGAAACTAAAGATCAGCCTGTGTCCCTGCCTAGAATATGAAACTAAAGATCAGCCTGTGTCCCTGCCTAGAATATGAAACTAAAGATCAGCCTGTGTCCCTGCCTAGAATATGAAACTAAAGATCAGCCTGTGTCCCTACCTAGAATATGAAACTAAAGATCAGTCTGTGTCACTACCTAGGATATGAAACTAAAGATCAGCCTGTGTCCCTACCTAGAATATGAAACTAAAGATCAGCCTGTGTCCCTACCTAGAATATGAAACTAAAGATCAGCCTGTGTCCCTACCTAGAATATGAAACTAAAGATCAGCCTGTGTCCCTACCTAGAATATGAAACTAAAGATCAGCCTGTGTCCCTACCTAGAATATGAAACTAAAGATCAGCCTGTGTCCCTGCCTAGAATATGAAACTAAAGATCAGCCTGTGTCCCTACCTAGAATATGAAACTAAAGATCAGCCTGTGTCCCTGCCTAGAATATGAAACTAAAGATCAGTCTGTGTCACTACCTAGAATATGAAACTAAAGATCAGACTGTGTCCCTACCTAGAATATGAAACTAAAGATCAGCCTGTGTCCCTGCCTAGAATATGAAACTAAAGATCAGCCTGTGTCCCTGCCTAGAATATGAAACTAAAGATCAGCCTGTGTCCCTGCCTAGAATATGAAACTAAAGATCAGCCTGTGTCCCTACCTAGAATATGAAACTAAAGATCAGTCTGTGTCACTACCTAGAATATGAAACTAAAGATCAGCCTGTGTCCCTACCTAGAATATGAAACTAAAGATCAGCCTGTGTCCCTACCTAGAATATGAAACTAAAGATCAGTCTGTGTCACTACCTAGAATATGAAACTAAAGATCAGACTGTGTCCCTACCTAGAATATGAAACTAAAGATCAGCCTGTGTCCCTACCTAGAATATGAAACTAAAGATCAGCCTGTGTCCCTACCTAGAATATGAAACTAAAGATCAGCCTGTGTCCCTACCTAGAATATGAAACTAAAGATCAGTCTGTGTCACTACCTAGAATATGAAACTAAAGATCAGCCTGTGTCCCTACCTAGAATATGAAACTAAAGATCAGCCTGTGTCCCTACCTAGAATATGAAACTAAAGATCAGCCTGTGTCCCTACCTAGAATATGAAACTAAAGATCAGTCTGTGTCCCTACCTAGAATATGAAACTAAAGATCAGCCTGTGTCCCTACCTAGAATATGAAACTAAAGATCAGTCTGTGTCACTACCTAGAATATGAAACTAAAGATCAGCCTGTGTCCCTACCTAGAATATGAAACTAAAGATCAGCCTGTGTCCCTACCTAGAATATGAAACTAAAGATCAGTCTGTGTCACTACCTAGAATATGAAACTAAAGATCAGCCTGTGTCCCTACCTAGAATATGAAACTAAAGATCAGTCTGTGTCACTACCTAGAATATGAAACTAAAGATCAGACTGTGTCCCTACCTAGAATATGAAACTAAAGATCAGCCTGTGTCCCTACCTAGAATATGAAACTAAAGATCAGCCTGTGTCCCTACCTAGAATATGAAACTAAAGATCAGTCTGTGTCACTACCTAGAATATGAAACTAAAGATCAGACTGTGTCCCTACCTAGAATATGAAACTAAAGATCAGCCTGTGTCCCTACCTAGAATATGAAACTAAAGATCAATCTGTGTCACTACCTAGAATATGAAACTAAAGATCAGCCTGTGTCCCTACCTAGAATATGAAACTAAAGATCAGCCTGTGTCCCTACCTAGAATATGAAACTAAAGATCAGCCTGTGTCCCTGCCTAGAATATGAAACTAAAGATCAGTCTGTGTCCCTACCTAGAATATGAAACTAAAGATCAGCCTGTGTCCCTGCCTAGAATATGAAACTAAAGATCAGTCTGTGTCCCTACCTAGAATATGAAACTAAAGATCAGCCTGTGTCCCCTACCTAGAATATGAAACTAAAGATCAGCCTGTGTCCCTACCTAGAATATGAAACTAAAGATCAGCCTGTGTCCCTGCCTAGAATATGAAACTAAAGATCAGCCTGTGTCCCTGCCTAGAATATGAAACTAAAGATCAGCCTGTGTCCCTACTTAGAATATGAAACTAAAGATCAGCCTGTGTCCCTGCCTAGAATATGAAACTAAAGATCAGCCTGTGTCCCTGCCTAGAATATGAAACTAAAGATCAGCCTGTGTCCCTGCCTAGAATATGAAACTAAAGATCAGCCTGTGTCCCTACTTAGAATATGAAACTAAAGATCAGACTGTGTCCCTGCCTAGAATATGAAACTAAAGATCAGCCTGTGTCCCTGCCTAGAATATGAAACTAAAGATCAGCCTGTGTCCCTGCCTAGAATATGAAACTAAAGATCAGCCTGTGTCCCTACCTAGAATATGAAACTAAAGATCAGCCTGTGTCACTACCTAGAATATGAAACTAAAGATCAGACTGTGTCCCTACCTAGAATATGAAACTAAAGATCAGACTGTGTCCCTACCTAGAATATGAAACTAAAGATCAGCCTGTGTCCCTACCTAGAATATGAAACTAAAGATCAGCCTGTGTCCCCTACCTAGAATATGAAACTAAAGATCAGACTGTGTCCCTACCTAGAATATGAAACTAAAGATCAGACTGTGTCCCTACCTAGAATATGAAACTAAAGATCAGACTGTGTCCCTACCTAGAATATGAAACTAAAGATCAGCCTGTGTCCCTACTTAGAATATGAAACTAAAGATCAGACTGTGTCCCTGCCTAGAATATGAAACTAAAGATCAGCCTGTGTCCCTGCCTAGAATATGAAACTAAAGATCAGCCTGTGTCCCTACCTAGAATATGAAACTAAAGATCAGCCTGTGTCCCTACCTAGAATATGAAACTAAAGATCAGTCTGTGTCCCTACCTAGAATATGAAACTAAAGATCAGCCTGTGTCCCTGCCTAGAATATGAAACTAAAGATCAGCCTGTGTCCCTACCTAGAATATGAAACTAAAGATCAGCCTGTGTCCCTGCCTAGAATATGAAACTAAAGATCAGCCTGTGTCCCTGCCTAGAATATGAAACTAAAGATCAGCCTGTGTCCCTACTTAGAATATGAAACTAAAGATCAGCCTGTGTCCCTGTCTAGAATATGAAACTAAAGATCAGCCTGTGTCCCTGCCTAGAATATGAAACTAAAGATCAGCCTGTGTCCCTACCTAGAATATGAAACTAAAGATCAGCCTGTGTCCCTACTTAGAATATGAAACTAAAGATCAGCCTGTGTCCCTGCCTAGAATATGAAACTAAAGATCAGCCTGTGTCCCTGCCTAGAATATGAAACTAAAGATCAGCCTGTGTCCCTGCCTAGAATATGAAACTAAAGATCAGCCTGTGTCCCTACCTAGAATATGAAACTAAAGATCAGCCTGTGTCCCTACCTAGAATATGAAACTAAAGATCAGACTGTGTCCCTACCTAGAATATGAAACTAAAGATCAGCCTGTGTCCCTACCTAGAATATGAAACTAAAGATCAGCCTGTGTCCCTACCTAGAATATGAAACTAAAGATCAGACTGTGTCCCTACCTAGAATATGAAACTAAAGATCAGCCTGTGTCCCTACCTAGAATATGAAACTAAAGATCAGCCTGTGTCCCTACCTAGAATATGAAACTAAAGATCAGCCTGTGTCCCTACCTAGAATATGAAACTAAAGATCAGCCTGTGTCCCTACCTAGAATATGAAACTAAAGATCAGCCTGTGTCCCTACCTAGAATATGAAACTAAAGATCAGTCTGTGTCCCTACCTAGAATATGAAACTAAAGATCAGCCTGTGTCCCTACCTAGAATATGAAACTAAAGATCAGTCTGTGTCACTACCTAGAATATGAAACTAAAGATCAGCCTGTGTCCCTACCTAGAATATGAAACTAAAGATCAGCCTGTGTCCCTACCTAGAATATGAAACTAAAGATCAGTCTGTGTCACTACCTAGAATATGAAACTAAAGATCAGCCTGTGTCCCTACCTAGAATATGAAACTAAAGATCAGTCTGTGTCACTACCTAGAATATGAAACTAAAGATCAGACTGTGTCCCTACCTAGAATATGAAACTAAAGATCAGCCTGTGTCCCTACCTAGAATATGAAACTAAAGATCAGCCTGTGTCCCTACCTAGAATATGAAACTAAAGATCAGTCTGTGTCACTACCTAGAATATGAAACTAAAGATCAGACTGTGTCCCTACCTAGAATATGAAACTAAAGATCAGCCTGTGTCCCTACCTAGAATATGAAAGTAAAGATCAGTCTGTGTCACTACCTAGAATATGAAACTAAAGATCAGCCTGTGTCCCTACCTAGAATATGAAACTAAAGATCAGCCTGTGTCCCTACCTAGAATATGAAACTAAAGATCAGTCTGTGTCACTACCTAGAATATGAAACTAAAGATCAGACTGTGTCCCTACCTAGAATATGAAACTAAAGATCAGCCTGTGTCCCTACCTAGAATATGAAACTAAAGATCAGCCTGTGTCCCTACCTAGAATATGAAACTAAAGATCAGTCTGTGTCACTACCTAGAATATGAAACTAAAGATCAGACTGTGTCCCTACCTAGAATATGAAACTAAAGATCAGCCTGTGTCCCTACCTAGAATATGAAACTAAAGATCAGCCTGTGTCCCTACCTAGAATATGAAACTAAAGATCAGCCTGTGTCACTACCTAGAATATGAAACTAAAGATCAGCCTGTGTCCCTACCTAGAATATGAAACTAAAGATCAGCCTGTGTCCCTCCCTAGAATATGAAACTAAAGATCAGCCTGTGTCCCTACCTAGAATATGAAACTAAAGATCAGCCTGTGTCCCTACCTAGAATATGAAACTAAAGATCAGCCTGTGTCCCTACCTAGAATATGAAACTAAAGATCAGCCTGTGTCCCTGCCTAGAATATGAAACTAAAGATCAGCCTGTGTCCCTACCTAGAATATGAAACTAAAGATCAGCCTGTGTCCCTGCCTAGAATATGAAACTAAAGATCAGCCTGTGTCCCTGCCTAGAATATGAAACTAAAGATCAGCCTGTGTCCCTGCCTAGAATATGAAACTAAAGATCAGCCTGTGTCCCTGCCTAGAATATGAAACTAAAGATCAGCCTGTGTCCCTACCTAGAATATGAAACTAAAGATCAGCCTGTGTCCCTACCTAGAATATGAAACTAAAGATCAGCCTGTGTCCCTACCTAGAATATGAAACTAAAGATCAGCCTGTGTCCCTACCTAGAATATGAAACTAAAGATCAGACTGTGTCCCTGCCTAGAATATGAAACTAAAGATCAGCCTGTGTCACTACCTAGAATATGAAACTAAAGATCAGACTGTGTCCCTACCTAGAATATGAAACTAAAGATCAGCCTGTGTCCCTACCTAGAATATGAAACTAAAGATCAGCCTGTGTCCCTACCTAGAATATGAAACTAAAGATCAGACTGTGTCCCTACCTAGAATATGAAACTAAAGATCAGCCTGTGTCCCTACCTAGAATATGAAACTAAAGATCAGCCTGTGTCCCTGCCTAGAATATGAAACTAAAGATCAATCTGTGTCCCTACCTAGAATATGAAACTAAAGATCAGCCTCTGTCCCTACCTAGAATATGAAACTAAAGATCAGTCTGTGTCCCTACCTAGAATATGAAACTAAAGATCAGCCTGTGTCCCTGCCTAGAATATGAAACTAAAGATCAATATGTGTCCCTACCTAGAATATGAAACTAAAGATCAGCCTGTGTCCCTACCTAGAATATGAAACTAAAGATCAGCCTGTGTCCCTACCTAGAATATGAAACTAAAGATCAGTCTGTGTCACTACCTAGAATATGAAACTAAAGATCAGACTGTGTCCCTACCTAGAATATGAAACTAAAGATCAGCCTGTGTCCCTACCTAGAATATGAAACTAAAGATCAGCCTGTGTCCCTACCTAGAATATGAAACTAAAGATCAGCCTGTGTCACTACCTAGAATATGAAACTAAAGATCAGCCTGTGTCCCTACCTAGAATATGAAACTAAAGATCAGCCTGTGTCCCTACCTAGAATATGAAACTAAAGATCAGCCTGTATCCCTACCTAGAATATGAAACTAAAGATCAGCCTGTGTCCCTACCTAGAATATGAAACTAAAGATCAGCCTGTGTCCCTACCTAGAATATGAAACTAAAGATCAGCCTGTGTCCCTGCCTAGAATATGAAACTAAAGATCAGCCTGTGTCCCTGCCTAGAATATGAAACTAAAGATCAGCCTGTGTCCCTACCTAGAATATGAAACTAAAGATCAGCCTGTGTCCCTGCCTAGAATATGAAACTAAAGATCAGCCTGTGTCCCTGCCTAGAATATGAAACTAAAGATCAGCCTGTGTCCCTGCCTAGAATATGAAACTAAAGATCAGCCTGTGTCCCTACCTAGAATATGAAACTAAAGATCAGCCTGTGTCCCTACCTAGAATATGAAACTAAAGATCAGCCTGTGTCCCTACCTAGAATATGAAACTAAAGATCAGCCTGTGTCCCTACCTAGAATATGAAACTAAAGATCAGACTGTGTCCCTACCTAGAATATGAAACTAAAGATCAGCCTGTGTCCCTACCTAGAATATGAAACTAAAGATCAGCCTGTGTCCCTACCTAGAATATGAAACTAAAGATCAGACTGTGTCCCTACCTAGAATATGAAACTAAAGATCAGCCTGTGTCCCTACCTAGAATATGAAACTAAAGATCAGCCTGTGTCCCTGCCTAGAATATGAAACTAAAGATCAATATGTGTCCCTACCTAGAATATGAAACTAAAGATCAGCCTGTGTCCCTACCTAGAATATGAAACTAAAGATCAGTCTGTGTCCCTACCTAGAATATGAAACTAAAGATCAGCCTGTGTCCCCTACCTAGAATATGAAACTAAAGATCAGCCTGTGTCCCTACCTAGAATATGAAACTAAAGATCAGTCTGTGTCCCTACCTAGAATATGAAACTAAAGATCAGCCTGTGTCCCTGCCTAGAATATGAAACTAAAGATCAATATGTGTCCCTACCTAGAATATGAAACTAAAGATCAGCCTCTGTCCCTACCTAGAATATGAAACTAAAGATCAGTCTGTGTCCCTACCTAGAATATGAAACTAAAGATCAGCCTGTGTCCCTGCCTAGAATATGAAACTAAAGATCAATATGTGTCCCTACCTAGAATATGAAACTAAAGATCAGCCTGTGTCCCTACCTAGAATATGAAACTAAAGATCAGACTGTGTCCCTACCTAGAATATGAAACTAAAGATCAGTCTGTGTCACTACCTAGAATATGAAACTAAATATCAGACTGTGTCCCTACCTAGAATATGAAACTAAAGATCAGCCTGTGTCCCTACCTAGAATATGAAACTAAAGATCAGCCTGTGTCCCTACCTAGAATATGAAACTAAAGATCAGACTGTGTCCCTACCTAGAATATGAAACTAAAGATCAGTCTGTGTCACTACCTAGAATATGAAACTAAAGATCAGACTGTGTCCCTACCTAGAATATGAAACTAAAGATCAGCCTGTGTCCCTACCTAGAATATGAAACTAAAGATCAGCCTGTGTCCCTACCTAGAATATGAAACTAAAGATCAGACTGTGTCCCTACCTAGAATATGAAACTAAAGATCAGCCTGTGTCCCTACCTAGAATATGAAACTAAAGATCAGCCTGTGTCCCTACCTAGAATATGAAACTAAAGATCAGCCTGTGGGCCTCATTCTGAGTATGGCAGTAGGGGGTTAACGGCACAGGTAAGGATGCCGGTGCTGTTAACCCCCTACCGCCACATTCCGAGGTCCCTTAGCGGGTCCCACCAGGAACGGCTGGTCTGACCAGCCATTCTTAGTGGGGCCCGTTAAGGAACCAGGGAGCAAATAACGGGCCTGTAATTTGCTCCTTCCCCATTCCCATTGAGCCATATGGGGGCACAAATGGGAATGGGGAATGGTTTTCTGAATGGGGACTTACCAGGATCTCCAAGGTTGGAATGACCCGGTAAGTCCCCATTCAGAGACACCGCACCCGGATCCGGGTTTGGAGGCAGCCATGGTGCTAACAGCACCATGGCTGCCTCCAAACTCGGAATGACCCCCCTGTGTCCCTACCTCGAATATGAAACTAAAGATCAGTCTGTGTCCCCGCCTAGAATATGAAACTAAAGATCAGTCTGTGTCCCCGCCTAGAATATGAAACTAAAGATCAGTCTGTGTCCCTGCCTAGAATATGAAACTAAAGATCAGCCTCTGTCCCTACCTAGAATATGAAACTAAAGATCAGTCTGTGTCTTTACCTAGAATATGAAACTAAAGATCAGCCTGTTTCCCTACCTAGAGTATGAAACTAAAGATCAGTCTGTGTCCCTACCTAGAATATGAAACTAAAGATCAGTCTGTGTCCCTGCCTAGAATATGAAACTAAAGATCAGCCTCTGTCCCTACCTAGAATATGAAACTAAAGATCAGTCTGTGTCTTTACCTAGAATATGAAACTAAAGATCAGCCTGTTTCCCTACCTAGAGTATGAAACTAAAGATCAGCCTGTGTCCCTACCTAGAATATGAAACTAAAGATCAGCCTGTGTCCCTACCTAGAATTACTAAAGATCAGTCTGTGTCCCTACCTAGAATTACTAACGATCAGCCTGTGTCCCTACTTAGAATATGAAACTAAAGATCAGGCTGTGTCCCTACCTAGAATATGAAACTAAAGATCAGCCTGTGTCCCTACCTAGAATTACTAAATATCAGCCTGTGTCCCTACCTAGAATTACTAAAGATCAGCCTGTTTCCCTACCTAGAATATGAAACTAAAGATCAGTCTGTGTCCCTACCTAGAATTACTAAAGATCAGCCTGTGTCCCTACCTAGAATATGAAACTAAAGATCAGCCTGTGTCCCTACCTAGAATATGAAACTAAAGATCAGCCTGTGTCCCTACCTAGAATTACTAAAGATCAGCCTGTGTCCCTACCTAGAATATGAAACTAAAGATCAGTCTGTGTCCCTACCTAGAATTACTAAAGATCAGTCTGTGTCAAGTCATCAAACCTTATAATCTGACCCTTACACTAAAAAATGATCAACTAAGGGTGCGAGGAAATATCTTTTAACTTAAGCTTGGCAATAAATGTTCTTAATCAAACCAAATCCATTAGAAGCAGTTTTCTCGAAGGAGAAATCCCTGGATCCAGATGGTGGTTCCCTCACCCTGGATATTTAGGTAGGATGGCAAAACTGTCTCTCAAACAGTTACTTTGAGATTGCAAATGTGTCTTGTGAGACAGGCATGTTATCAAGAGAGACACAGGGCCTCATTACGACCTCGGCGGTAGCCATGCCGCTATTGGCGGCATGGCTGCTGCCGAAATCGCATCTGGGTCTGGGTTCCCAGAATGGGGAATTACCAGGCCATTCCGAGTTTGGAGGCCCCGGTAATTCCTCCCTCCAGGAACCCGGGCCCGGACCTTCCCCATTCCCATTTCAGCCCTCATAGGGCTGAATGGGAATGGGAGAGGGAGCAAACAACTGGCCGATTACGAGTGGCCCGTTGTTTGCTCCCTCTTCCCCTCGCGGGACCCGGTAACAACGCCTGGTTTTACCAGGCGACCTTACCGGGTTCCGCAAGGGGACCTCGTAAGGTGGCGGAACGGGTTTAACGGGTCCGCCTCCTTTAGCGGAGCCTGTTAACCCGTTCCACCAGGGTCGTAATGAGGCCCACAGACTCAAAGGTAACAGTTTCAAAAACCTTTATTTAATAAAGTTCCAGGGTTGGTGCAATACCCAACTAGCCCTAACCCTAAATGGGGTCTGCTCTCAACTGATGTTTCTAAGGGCCGTCGATGTCTGAAAGTCCAAAACCAAAATCCGTCTGTGTCTAAACCTATGCTTGCCTTCACTCTTCGACAAAATGTGATAGGAAGTCTTCTTAAAGACAAATAGTGCTTCAAGAAAAAGGAAATGTAAAGCACAGCCGGTTTCAGGGAGTCCTACCACTAGGTGTAGTTCTGCAAGTGCAAGATAGTTCAATTTAAAAGGGGAGCCCTTGGAACACAAGTGCAGGGTGACTGAGAGGAAATGGCATGCTTCCGGTACATCCTCTGCCAAACTGGCCTGCCGCCCAAGGCAGTACCGGCTCTCTGCCCGCACCAAGAAGAGATCCCACATAAAAGCCTGCGTCTCCGCGGTACCTATCAACTCGGCCGTACTCTTTAAAATCTGCAAGGAGCTGGCCAATCCTGCTGCAGTCTCTGCCTCTCCTGTCCCCTCCCAGGCCCTCTGCACGGCCCTGGCCTCTCATTTCATCTCTAAAATGCAAGACATCTTGTCCTCTCTCTCTTCCTCTCCCCCTCTTCCCTCTACTCCCTGTTTTACCTCTGGCCTTTCTCTCCCATCTTCTCTGCCTTTCCCCTGTTCTCTGCAGACAAGGTTTCTAGACAAGTCCGATCTATGAAAGTCTCGTCAAAACAGGTTCACCCCTGTTCCTCCAAAACCATCAAGGACCACATTGACACCCTGCCTCATGCAGACCTCTGCAACCACTCCTTCACCTCTGGATTCTTCCCCTGCCCTCTGAAGCACTCCCTTGTGCACCCTCTTCTTAAGAAGCCCTCTGCCGACCCTTCCTGCCCTGCTATCTATCGTCGAATCTCCATCACTGCTTTCCTTGGCAAACTCCAGGAAAAGCTGGCTATCTCCCAGCTTAATCTTCACTGTGAATCTGTTGGATGTCTCCATGACCATCAGTCTGGCTTCGGAGCTGCCAGAAGCACAGAAACTGCTCTCCTGAATATCCGTGAAGACCTGCTCTCCAACCTCGATTCCAACACGCCTTGTGTCCTCATCTTACTTAATCTCTCTTATGCATTTGACACGGTCAACCACGCCATCCAGCTCAACCATCTCCGTGATAACCTGGGTATCACTGATCGGGCCCTGGCTTGGCTGTCCTCCTTCCTTTATTTACGATTGACCCTCACACGTCCAACCTGGGTCCTCTCTTCTATCTCTATTTCTACCTGTGGTGTTCCCCAGGGGTCTAACCTCTCTCCCTGGCTGTTCAACCAATACCTGACACTTCTTGCCCACCACATCGCCACTCTCTGCCCCAACCTTCAGTGCTATGTGGATTCCACTCAGCTTATTTTCAGGCTCTCCTCTCCTACCTCCTCTCCCTCTCTCATCTCGGACTGTCTGTCTGCCATCCAGAAGTGGTGTGCCGCCAATGATCTCTGCCTTAATGCCAGTAAGACCAAGATTCTCCTCATCAGTACACCTAACCCCACCTTTCCTGTCACTCTCTGGCTGGCCTGTCTTGGCCCTCTTCCTGCTCCCACCTGTGCAGCTAAAAACCTCAGGGTCATCTTCAACTCCACACTTTCCTTCTTTCCTCACATCTCTGACATCTCTAAGAAGTCACACTACCAGCTGCACTTCCTCAGAGGTATTCTTCCTTTCCTCTCCCTCCCCCAGAAGCTCACTGTCTCCAGAGCTCTGGTTCTCTCCCAGTTTGACTACTGCAACAGCCTCTTTCTAAATCTGCCTGCTTCTACTCTCCGCCCTCTGCAACTTATCCAAAACAGGACTGCAAGGCTTGTCCTTGGCCTCAAACACAGGGATTGTATCTTTCCAGGGCTGAAATCGCTGCACTGGCTCCCAGTGGCAGCGGGGATTAAGTTCAAAACCCTCTGCATTGCCCAGAAGGCCTTCTGGGGCCTGGGACCCGAACTCTCTCTTGCTAAATCTCTTCCTTCTCGAGCTCTCTGCTCCCCCGCCTCCAACTCCCTCAGAGTTATTCGCTTTTCCAAGCAATGAGTTGGTGGTAGATGTCTTTCTTCAGGTGGGGCCTCCCTCTGCAACAGCCTCCCTGCCTCCCTGAAACTTGAGGAGAACCATCTCCAGTTCCGGAAGCACCTCTAGACCTTCCTCTTTGCTTCTGCTTTCTCTCCCTACCCATCCCCTGCTGATCTCCTGGCTGAATCTGAATTTGCACTGGTTACCTCAAAAAAGGTAGCAGGCGCTCCTCTCCAGAAAGAACATGTCATGATAACCTGTTCTGAGATGAGAGTTTGCAGCACACGCTTTTTGCTCACTGTACCATTCACAGATGGGAAATATCCATTTGCATATCAGTCTTTGTCCTGCCCACATGGGCAGTTCTGCACCGAAATGCAATGGCAATTCCTCTCTGAACAAGAGTGCCAACAGCAACCCCATACACGTGTTTCAGCCTTGTTGGGCCTCATCATGGAGGTGAAGGTGTGCCTCTCTGAGCACAGTGAGCAGGGAGTCCACGTCTGGTGCCCCCAGGTAACTCAGGGTGACCAACCCCAAGTTCCTTGCAAATATTTCAAAAAAGGTAGAAGGCACTCCTCTCCAGAAAGAACATGGCATGATAACCTGTTCTGAGATGAGAGTTTACAGCACACGCTTTTTGCTCACTTTACCTTTCACAGCATTCATAGCATTTCGGTGCTGGACTCCTCTGGTTCCAAACAAAAATGTACAGTTCTTGTCAGGCCTATTAGGGTTACCTTCCCAAAGTCTAGGCCTCCGTTTACAAAGTTCAACAATGGTGGTCATTACGACCCATGCGTAGCGCCATGGTTGACGCCGGTATTTTACCGATTGCGTCATGGTGGATGGCGGAATTACCGCCCATTCCAAGGTTGGCGGGGCGATAATTCCCCATTCACCATTGGCCCTTCCCCATTCCCATTTTTGCCCCCATAGGGGTCAATGGGAATTGTGGTACCGAAAATACCTCGAAAGTCCCTTTGCGGGTCCCCTTCCTTAATGGCTGGTAAAACCAGCCGTTAAGGTGGGGACCCGCAAAGGGACCTCGTAATTAGGCGGTAAGGGGTTAACGGTGCCGCCACCTTTTACGGCGCCGTTAACCCCTTACCGCCTGGGTCGTAATGACCCCCAATATCTCTTGCACAATTCTTGTTATGCCTTTCGGGGTTCCCTTCACCAAGCCTAGGCCAATTTTGTTTTCAAACGAAATTCTCCTGGTCAGGATGGACATTTCACTGTACAGTTCATACATGGGGTTGGTATCAGAGACTTTCGAAAATGCTGGGCTCATTGCTAGTCCCAGGCGCGACCACTCTGACCCCTTGCCTTATTCTCTGTATCTTTCTTCTGGCACCTTTTCCCTTCTGTGCCTCTTTCACTTTGTTGTATTTGACTTCTCTTCTCTTTATTGTGCCCCTGGCACTGTGCAACACCTGAAGGTGTCTCCCTGAATAGTCCCCAGAGATCTGTCATCCAAGTGGCCAGGACACTGTGTGATAAACCTGAAGGTGTCTCCCTGAATAGTCCCCTGAGATCTGTCCTCCAGGTGGCCAGGACACAGTGTGAGACACCTGAAGGTGTCTCCCTGAATAGTCCCTAGAGATCTGCCATCCAGGTGGCCTGGACACGGTGTGAGAAACCTGAAGGTGTCTCCCTGAATAGTCCCCAGAGATCTGCCATCCAGGTGGCCAGGACACGGCCATCACAATTGGATCCAGTTCCTGGAGGTAGACCAGTGCAGGAGGATCAACCTGGATGGGGGTGTCCTCGGGGAGTGGAAGTGGGACACCGACGGTTGAGACGCAGTATTCCCCTTCTTATAACACCTTTTCCGATCCTACCATGTAGTATACTCAGAAGTTCTGCCCCTCTTTCCTTTTCCGACACAAACACTTTCCTACACTGTAACAGACAACTGACTAACACCAGGGCCCTTTATCTGACATGTCCCAACACAAGGATCAGGCAGAGTCAGACAATTGACCAGAACTATACACACTTGATGACCCTTTCCCTTCCCCACAGGGATAAACGGTGGAGCACAAGAGTACACTACGAGCAAGGCAGACCACACAACAAGACCACTAATGCAGGATGGCAGTTCAAGAGGATGAGAAAGGGGCCAAGAACCATAGCGGTGTCTACCTGGGCAGATCTCACCTGAGTCCCTGAATCGCTTTCACTGGTTGAGGCGTCAGATGCAGAGAGTTCAGGGATGGTTTCTTCAGATGTTCCCATCTTCTTCCTGAAGAGGTAGGGTCTGTTCCTGGAATTTGCCACTGTCCTCTGATGTAGTACCACCAAGACAAAAGTGACGTCTCCCCTGTACAGCCCAGGTGTTGGGGAAAAAGCCAATGGCGGAAAAACCCAGCAGGAAGTACGGTCTGAATACTGGTCAGATGGAAGGTATTCCTTGTACGTATAATTATGCTTATAGGTAGATTCCAATGGGTAGACAGAGGAGGAAAGAGATAACAAGCATTGTAGACCAGGTAAGGAAATGTGGAGTAGAGATAGAAAACCACTAGAAGGAAAAAACATAAATACCAAGACTGGGTAATAAGAGCGTAAGAACAGAAATAACTTGTGAGCGTCCAGTGACAATACAAGAAAGAGCAGGAATTGTGCCTACAGCGCTGGAATACTCAACAGGAAAGAAGGAAACAGGTGAAAGAAAAGGTAGTTTCTGGCTCCATGGAGTTTAGATAATGTGAGGAATTCCAAAGGAACTGTACCCCACAGAACCCGGGCAGAGAGAGAGAAACAGATGGCGTGATGGCCAGATAGGAGGTTGACTGTGCACCGGGCAAGATGGAAGGGGCAGGTTGAATACTGAGTCTTGGCGCAGAAAGCCAAAGCCGGCAAAAACAGAACATGTAGCTAAAAGGAAAAACTACAGGCGCCCGTGAAAGCAATTGGCATGAAAAGGAAAGACAGAGGGAGCAGATAACACCAAACAGGCAGAATGGGAGTAGCAGAAAGAGGGAAAGAAATGAAAGGAGCAGGCGAACTGGAACAGACCAAGGAATAAATACGCTGTGGACACCGAGGAAAAGAGGCTAGGAACGCAAGGCAAACAAGTCTAGTGAAAACTTTAGAAATCACTAAAGTTGCAACGCACAAGGGGGTAGTTGCCAGCAGGTAGATAAGGGAGTCAGGCTGGAGAGACTAGGCTGCACTGGATGAGCGTGGCGGCACATCAATGGTGGCACCTCCATCGGCTTCACACCTTCCAAGGTGGGCCCATTATGACAAGGGGCGACAAGGAAAGAAGTGGCCTTCCCTTTTCAACCCAAACCCGCAAAGCCTCAGTGAAATGAATCATAAGACCACGATCAATAACCAGTGTGTGCTGTAGCCGATGTCAACGGTAAACAGAGCTCTCCTACACTGATAACCATGGTGAGGATAGACGCTTGCTACCGTGTTACCGGCCTTGACTCCAGAGACAAAAAGGCACACTATCTTCAACTTTATCTTACTAAATACTCTCCCTCTAGACCACTTCACTCCTCTGGCTCCAACTCTGTGTATAAAGCGTTTTGCTAAACAGAGGGAAGACGGTCGTTCACTTTCCTCGGCTGGCTCCCTCCTATGGAACAGCCTCCCCCTCCCTCTGCACCTTGAGCAGGATCTTCTTAAATTTCCGGAAGCTCCTTAAACTCTCCTCTTTACCTCCTCCTTCCCTTCCTCTGTCCCCTGTTAATCCCACAGTTGCTGTGATTGGTGTCCTGGCCCCTTATGCATCCTCGGGGCCCTGACCTACCACACCTACTCGGACCAGCTCCTGTCTATCCTCTGGACTTGCATACACCCCCTCCGCCCTGGAGGCTCGCACTTACCCTTTGCTGCTTCAGACCGTGTAGCACTCAACATACCTGGCACTTCATCTGTGGCTCACCCATGAGCTCAGACCCCCCCAGCACTTACCGTCCTGCCCTCTTCCTTGCTGCACTTGCACGTTCTGAATAATCACAAGGCATAGTAGGTTTGTGGTCCTTCTCCCCCCGCCGCCCACTGCTCTTAAATACTGTGTTTTATGTATTTCAATGTACTTCCCTCCCTTCCCTTGTCCTGTGGGCGCTTTGAAACAGTATCTTCATATTGTATAAGCGCCTAACAAGAAAACAATAAAATAAAATAAATAAATAAAAGCCACACGGTTCCTCACAGCCAGTGAGTCAGAGGGAGTACTGATAAGAAACCAAATGGTGTTGAGCAAAGGTTGCTAATGGCAACATAAGGTGAATCAAAGAACTGTTAAACCCGCAGGGGAAAGACTAGCTGCAGAGTGGTCCGGTGCCATGTGGGTGCTCACTCGAAAAAGACTTTGGCTGGTCCCCACCCTCTATGTTGCTGAAACTACCAATACCAGAAGGCCCTTGGAGAGCCGCAAGGAAAAGGTGAAAGTGGTCCTACAAGGGTCAAATAAAAAACCCCTGTACAGTCGAAAGTCTTTGACCCACAAATAATTGGAAAGCTGATGGAAATAAATCCTGTATCGTGATAAAGACGAGGCAAGGGCATAACTGGCAAATGTGAACCCGGCTGAGGGATGCCTGCAGAACAGGGTGAAGCAGGATGCCCCAGTGTACATTGTATTGACATGAGTGAACCCGGCTGAGGGATGCCTGCAGAACAGGGTGAAGCAGAGGCAAGGGTGAAGCAGGATGCCCCAGTGTACATTGTGTTGGCATGAGTGAACCCAGCTGAGGGATGCCTGCAGAACAGGGTGAAGCAGGATGCCCCAGTGTACATTGTGTTGACATGAGTGAACCCGACTGAGGGATGCCTGCAGAACAGAGTGAAGCAGGATGCCCCAGTGTACATTGTATTGACATGCGTGAACCCGACTGAGGGAGGTTCACATTGGATTGTTTAAAAAGACATTGGGCCTCATTACGAGTCTGGCGGTAACCGTGCCGGAAATTCCGGCATGTTACCGCCGGACCTGTATTACCATTCCGCCTCCGTGATTGCCGGAATCACGTGGCATTACAACCCCAGTGACGCTCCCATAAGACTCCATGGGAATGGGGAAGTGGAAACACCGGCACCATGCCGGTTGGCTCCCTGTCCGATGGCTGGCTGGGTCTGGGGAACCCCTTGTTCCCCCCCAATTGTACATGGAGGCTGAGCTGAACTCCATAATTCCTGAACACTGGAGAAATCAATGGAGTTTCAAACTTTATCTCTGAAGGTTGTTGCCTCAACTACTTCATCCTGCTGCTTCACCCACACCTGTGAATGGCCAACTTCGCACTCCCAGCTGCTAAATTGTAGTCTTTCATCTTGTCCGGCCAAAATTGAATTTTGAACCTTTCTGTTTCCAGTGGCCGCATTGCATTTCATCCTCCTTGTTTGATTTTGAATTTAGTTGTGCCGAGTGGCCATGTTGTATTTCATCCTGCTTGTTTAATTTTCAACTTAGTTGTGCCGAATGGCCGCATTGCATTTCATCCTGCTTGTTTAATTTTGAACCTAGTTATTCCCAGGGGCCGCATTGCATTTCATCCTGCTTGTTAATTTTGAACTTAATAAATAGTCCTAGGCGCCCGTCTGCGAGAACGAACACGGCTAAATGGCCTGTTCTTTGGGAGGGTACCCACTCGAGAGTCTGCAGCCACACTTTAGCTCACTGTACCTTTTACAGAAGGGGAATATCCATTTGCATATCAGTCTATTTGCATATCAGTCTTTGTCCCGCCCACATGGGCAGTCCGGCACCGAAATGCTACGGCAATTCTCTTCTGAACGAGAGTACTAAAAGCAACCCCATACACATCTTTAGCCGTGTTGGGCATCATCAGTGAGGTGGAGCTGTGGCTCTCTGAGCACAGTGAGCAAGGGGTCCATGTCTGGATGACCCTAGGAAACTAAGGGTGACTAAACTTAAGTCCCTTAAACAATCAATAAATAGCCCATACGTGAACGCCTTGCTCACTGCGCTCAGAAAGGCACAGCGCCACCTCACTGATGAGGCCCAACAAGGCTGAAACACGTGTTTGAGATTGCTGTTGGAGCTCTTGTTCAGAAGAGTATTTCGGTGCTGGACTGCACATGTGGGCGGGACAAAGGCGGATATGCAAATGGATATTTCCCTTCTGTGAAAGGTACAGTGAGCTAAAGTGTGACTGCAGAGTCTTGAGTGGGTGCCTTCCCAAAGAACAGGTCATTTAGCCGTGTTCGTTCTCAAAGAGGGGTGTCGAAGAGTTCCTCCCTTCTCACCTGGGTCCGGTGTTTGCCGGTGTCTTCGATCGCTGCCTTCTTGCGAACGCTCCGGGTCTTGAACAGCGCTGCTCGAGTCTCGCTGGTTCCAGGTTGCGTTTAGTTCTGGGAGTGCGGAGTCCAGGAATCCGGGAGTCTGGGAAAGGCTAGTAATGCTCGGAATCAGGAAGGGGGAAAGGGTCAGGAGCGGGTAATAGCACTGGGACAAAGGAAACAATATCGCGAGCTACGAACACACGTCTGAGGCTACTCTGCAATAGCATTGAGACGCGCAGAGCCGCGGAAGGCGTGGTCTATAAATAGATCACGCCGCGTTCAGCGCATGGAGCGAGCAAGGCCTTCAGCTCTGGACGGCCATGTTGGAAGTAGTACGGAATGTAAGCCCTGTTGAGACAAGGACCAGGAGGTCCAAAAGGGGCGTGATCTGAAGTTCATGACAGCATGCCTCCTCCGAAGGCCTTTTCCTCCAGGTTTGCCCGGGTGTATTAGGTGAAATCTTCTGAGCAACCGAGGAGCCTTGATATTTGAAACAGGTTCCCAGGTCCTTTCGCTAGGAGGATATCCTTTCCACTCCACTAGGTAGTGAAGATGGCCCCGCTTATACCTGGAGTCACAAATCCGGGACACCTCAAATTCCAGTTGGTTGTCAACCAGTAGAGGAGGAGGTCTACTGGATTTTTCGAGAGGATTGGATGTAGGGCTTCAATAGGGATGTGTGAAAAACTGGATGAATTATTTTCCAGGAGTCAGGTAGCTTGATTCGATATGAGACAGGATTGATAATCTCCTTGATGGGAAATGGACCATAGTAGCGGGGAGCCAGCTTGTTTGGTCGCAAGTGTCGGGGGAGTAGTTTTGATGACAACCACACTCGGTCACAGACCGTATAGGAAGGACCTGGTCTTCTCTTGGAATCCGCATACCTCTTGGTCTGTAATCTGGCTTTCTCTAAGTGTTCTTTAGCCTCCCAGTGAATGTTGATAAGAGTTTTGATCCAGGAGTCAGCAGTAGGTACTGGTGTAGGTTAAGGAAGAACCGAGGGTAAAACCGATGGATGGAACCCCTGACTACAATAAAAGGGGGTGGTCTATAGCGCTGAGTATTCGGAGTTGTTGTAAGCAAAGTCCGCAACGGGTATCAGGAGAGACCAGTCATCCTGGACCTTGGTGGCGAAACATCGGAGATATTGTTCCAGGGTTTGATTTGCATGTTCTGTGGCTGTGTTGGTTTGGGGGTGATATCCTGAAGAAAGGGCATGTTTGATTCCTATTACCCGACAGAGGTGTTTCCAGAATTGTGAAATGTATTGGGGACCCCGGTCAGATATGATCTTGGAAGGAAGCCCATGTAGTCGGAATATGTGTTCCAGAAATATTCCAGCTAGCTCTGAAGAGGAGGGTAGTTTCATCAGTGGCGTAAAATGGGCTATATGGGTAAACAAATCTATGGTGACCATGATGGTAGTATATCCTAGGGAAGGTGGTAACCCCACTATGAAGTCTGTAGCGTTGATTTCCCATGGTTTAGAGGGTAGACTGGGCTGCAGAAGAAGACCCACCGGTCTTTTGGTGTCATGTTTATTCTGGGCACAGGTTATACAAGCCTGGATGTATTGCTGTACGTCAGACTTCATTTTAGGCTACCAGAACTGTCTCTGTATAAGACGGAGGGTGTTGGTGATACCTTGGTGCCCGGAATGGAGTGTGTCATGGCAAAGGTTTATTATTTTTTGCTGTAACTTCCGTGTAGGAATGAGTAGTGCATTGTCCTTAAATAAGTAGCCTTCCTTGGTTCTTAATTTCCAGTGATTTCTTGTTGAAATGTACTTCCATATTTCCGAGGATTGGGTTTGCGATCGGACTTCTTCCAGGAGATCAACTGCTTGGGCTACGAAGATCGTGGGAGAAAACATTTTTAGGAAATGCCTTATCTTCAGTGATCACGTAGTCAGGACGGCGAGACAAGGCGTCAGCGATCAGGTTCTGTAATCCAGGGACATGAGTAATGTGGAACTGACACTGGGCAAAAAAGTAGGCCCAACGTGCCTGACGACTGTTCCTGCACTCCAGTGACTGTAGAATCTGAAGGTTTCGATGATCAGTACGGACTTGGACAGTATGTCTGGCTCCCAGAAGTAGGTGTTGCCATTCAGTGAAGGCTTGGCGAATGGCTAGGATTTCCTTTTCCAGGACGGAGTAGTGTGTTTCACCCAGAGTTAAGGTTCTTGAAAGATAAGCAACGGGCTGTTCCAAATCGTCCTCCATTTTCTGCTTCAACACTGCTCCTATAGCGTAATTAGAGGCATCCGTTTCCACTAAAAAGGGTCGACTTGTATCGGGTTGAGCCAAAATGGGAGCTTGTGTGAACTCGGTCTTCACATGCTGGAATGCAGTTTCTTGTAATGTTGACCAGACAAATAGGGTATCCTTCTTTAGCAGAGCCACTATAGGTTGTACAATCTCGGAAAAGGTGGCTATGAACTTTCGGTAGAAATTGGCTAGTCCTAGGAAGGATTGGATTTGTTTCACGGACGTGGGAGTAGGCCAGGCGAGAATGGCCTTTACTTTTGAAGGGTCCATGCCAATCCCCTCTGGACTAAGGATAAATCCCAGATAGTGCACAGAGGTAACGTGAAACAAACATTTTTCAGGCTTGGCTAAGAGGTGATGTTCCCGGAGTCTTTGTAGAACTGCCTTAACATGTCCTTCATGCTTCAGAGGGTCCTTGGAAAAAATAATATGTCGTCCAGATAGACAATGACGAAGAGAAACAACACATCAGAGAACACCCTATCCATAAAACGTTGGAATACTGCGGGGCATTGGCTAGTCCAAAGGGCATGACCAGGTACTCGTAGTGGCCAAAGGGTTTTCTAAAGGCGGTCATCCACTCGTCTCCTTCCCGGATACGGATCAAATGGTAGGCACCCCTAAGATCCAATTTGGTGAATATTACGGCTCCTCTCACTGCTTCCAGGATATCTGAGACCAGGGGCACTGGGTACCGATCTTTGAGGGTGCATTGATTTAAGCCTCGAAAGTCGAGGCAAGGTCTGAGTTCCTTGGTATCCTTCTTGGGAACGAAGAACAACGAACCACCCGCTGGAGATTTCGAGGGTCTTATGGTGCCGTTTTCAAGATTAGTGTCTAGGTATTCCAGAAGGGCCTTTTTCTCAGGTTCGGAAAGAATGAACATTCTGCCGAAGGCAATTACAGCTGAGGGATCCGTATCTATGGCACAGTCTTCGGGCCTGTGAGGGGGGTAAGGCTTGGACAAAGGCAGTAGAAAATACATCAGCATATCCCTGATAGGCCTCTGGAACTTGTATGATATTGGAAACCATGAGTGGTATTTCTTGGTCTCTTGGTGGTTCTTTAGAAGTTATCGAGGAGGGGTCCAGGGATAGATAATGGGACATACAGAACTCAGAGCCCAGGAATAATGATCCTGCTGTCCAATTGATATACGGATTGTGCTTTTGTAACCAGGGCATTCCCAAAACCATGGGGTAATGGACTGACTTAATGATGTCGAATGTAATCCGCTCTTGATGATGGTTTATGGAAAGTTGGATTTCTTTAGCCTGCAGGCTTATGGATCCTGAAGAGAGGGGTCTTCCGTCAATTGCTTCCACCGGCTGCATGGTGTTTTGTGTCTCATACGGAATATGATGACTAACAACCCAGTCTTGATCAATGAAAATTCCCATAGCTCTGCAGTCCACCAAGGCCAGAATGGGATAGCTCTTGTCTTTGGAGGGCGACAGGAAGGCCTGTAGTATCACCAAACTGTTTTGTCCAGGAGAGTTCAAGGATGGGATTGATGTGGAGCAAACATCTCTCTCCCGAATCTCTGCTCCATTTAAGTTCGGGAACTGGCGTTTCCCAAACGCCGAGGAGGTGCCAGAGGACATTCCCTGACCAAATGTTTGTCCGAAGCACAATACATACACAAACCCGTATGGATCCTTCTCAATCTTTCTTGAGGTGATATGGGTCCACGAAAGGCTCCAATTTGCATGGGTTCAGGTTCTGGGGCTGGACTTGGGTTTGCATCCGTTCTGGAAAGGCTCTCAAAGGACGTCTTGGGTGGGTTTCCCTTGGATTTCTTCCTTTCAGCCTTCCTTTCCTGGATGCGAAAGTCTATATGCAAGGCCAGGTCCATTAGTGCTTGGAATGAATTTGGTCTGGCCACCCTGGCCAGTTCATCCTTGATCTCATCGTTCAGGCCTCTCCTGAACAGGGTAAAACTAGCCTTGGAGGACCAGTCTGCTTCCTTAGCCAATTGTTTAAATCTGGTCACATAAGAGAGCATATCTTGGGAGCCCTGTTGAAAGTCCAGCAAGCGTTCTTGGGCAGTATAGACCTGCTCTGGACTGTCAAACATGCCTTTAAGGGCCTGTCTGAACCCATCATAGTCATCTAGGAGGGCATCGCCGGAGTTAACAAGGGGTGTTGCCCAAGTTAAGGCGTTGCTGGAAAGGTGGGATATGATGAAACCCACCTTAGCCCTAGGAGTCGAGAAATAATAGGGCTTAAAGGTAAAGTGGACCAGGCATGAATCCAGGAATCCGCGAAGTGTTTTTGCGGAACCATCATACTTGTCAACAATATCGCCCAACAGGGCACCCTCCTTTGTAGCAGAATCCCGGGATAAGACCAATTGTTTGAGCGCAGCGTTTTCCGCCTTAAGATTTTCAACCTCGGTTGATAATTCTTGCATGCGTCGCATTAAGTCCTGCACGGCAGCTTCCATCTCGTTTTTAGGTTCGAACGGGTGGCGTCTCAAACTGTCAAGGAGTTCCCCCTTCTCACTTGGGTACGGTGTTTGCCAGTGTCTTCGATCGCTGCCTTCTTGCGAATGCTCCGGGTCTTGAACAGCGCTGCTCGAGTCTCGTCTGGTTCCAGGTTGCGTTTAGTTCCGGGAGCGCGGAGTCCAGGAATTCGGGAGTCTGGGAAAGGCTAGTAATGCTCGAATCAGGAAGGGAGGAAAGGGTCAGCAGAGGGTAATAGCACTGGGACAAAGGAAACAATACCGCGAGCTACGAACACACGTCTGAGGCTACTCTGCCATAGCATTGAGACGCGCTGAGCCGTGGAAGGCGTGGTCTATAAATAGATCACGCCGCGTTCAGCGGATGGAGCGAGCAAGGCCTTCAGCTCTGGACGGCCATGTTGGAAGTAGTACAGAATGTAAGCCCCGTTGAGACAAGGACCAGGAGGTCCAAAAGGGGCATGATCTGAAGTTCATGACAAGGGGCGCCTATGGACTATTTTTGATCATTTTAAATTTGTTGTGCCCAGTGGCCGCATTCCATTGGCTCTCTCTGTCTCTCCTATCTTCTCCAACTGTTTCACCATTGGCTTCTCACTAAGTCTGGTAGAAAGAAGTTCAAAAAGGCTTTCCTGAGCTGCAACTCTGGTTTCCCTATCACTGACACCTACACCAGCGCTACTTCCAGACAGACCCTCACCAGTGTCCTCTTTGCTGTTCACTCACCAGACCTATGGACTCTTCATATGGTCTCTGTGCTCTCTCCTTTCTCCTCTTCCCCCATTAATGGAGTCACTCTTTGGGATGTCCTCCTGGCTTCCTTCCACTCTTCTAAGGTCATCATTAATGTCTACCTTAATGACATTGCCTTGGTCCATGGCCCTCAAGCCAACCTCCTCCTCTCTGACCGACGTTTCCGCGACTTATAAATGTGCTTTCCTCTCCTGCTTTGCCCTCTCTCCCTTCTTTGCCTTCCTTGCCTCCGCCCTCTGCCACCTCTCTGGCGACCTCTTCCTCCTCCCCAGCTACCTTGCCCTCTCCTCCTACCTCCTCCACCCCCGCTCGGGCTCTTTCTTCACCTCCGCAGGGAGTGCCTCTAATTTGTACCTCTCCCTGGAAATCTTTCAAGGATGCCAACCTTATCCACATCGCCACTCTTAACTCCTGCTCAGCTGTCAAACACTCCTTTGACATCTGCTGTCTCCTGGAAAAATTGGACCTTGATGTCCTTGGTCTCACCAAGACATGGTTCATGGCCAGCTCTATCACAAGCTTCAACACTCTCCTTCCTGATGGCTACAAAATCCTCTCCATGCCCATATCCAACCATCCCGGTGGGGGTGTAGCCTTGATCTTTCCAGAGTGGATCCCTGCCTCTATCATTCCTAGGCATGCCTACTACTCCTTTGAATGCCTTGTCTGTTGGCTTTCTCTCTCTCCTGGCTACTCTCTCACAGTGGCCACTATCTACCGGCCACCTGGCCAGATCACCTCCTTCCTCTCCGAGTGGGCAGACCTCTCCTCCTACCTCCTGGCCTCAACTACTGAACTCCTCCTCCTTGGAGATTTCAACATCCATTCAGCAGCCTCCTTCTAAATCTACCTGCCTCTGCTCTCCTCCCTCTGCAACTAATCCAGAACAGGACTGTGAGAATTGTCCTTGGCCTCAAGCCCTGGGATCGTATCTCTCTACCTCTGAAATCTCTCTATTGGCTCCCAGTGGATGCAAGGATTAAATTCAAACCCCTCTGAATTCGCCACAAGGCTTTCTGGGGCCTGGGTCTAAAATACCTTCAGCTATCCCTCCGCAAATACCTCCGCTCTCGAGCTCTTCACTCCTCTAACTCCCTCAGGGTCAGTCGTTTATCAAAGAAATGAGCTGGGGGTAGATTTCTGTCGTTGGCTGGGGCCTCCCGCTGGAACAGCCTCCCTGACACCCCCCCACACTGCCTCCGGGCCACCCCTTACACTGGGGTTTGTATCTGTACCCATACAGCCCCACCCTCACCTTTTTCCTCCTGTACTTATCAGACCTACCCTGTCTGCGGCCTTAAACCCAGCACTTGCCACTTGCTGGCTGCACTACCACTGTTTGTTGCCTTTATTATTTATTTATTATTTATGTTTCGGCATTGCTCCGCACTTTACATTTCTCTCCCTTCCATGCACTTTTCCCCTCTCACTCTTCCATGCACTTGCGTGTTCTCAATGTCACTGGACAGAGTAAGATCGTTATTTTGTTCTCCCCTGTTCCCCTCCCTTGCCGCGCTCTGAAACACTTGTGTATGAGCGCGATAGAAATAAAATATCAATTAAATTCCATCCATCTGGATGTCTCCTGTCCCGACATGGGACTCTTTCGCGACCTCTGCATTTCTCTCTCTCTCTCTCTCTCTCTATTCTTCCCTCTGACCCGACTCACTCTGCAGAGCATATTCTCAATGTCCTGAGCTCCTCAGACCTCCCCCTCTCTAACCTTCTCACCACTCCTCTCTCCTGGAGTGACCACTTTCTCTTCTCCTTTCATCTCTCTCTCCACCCCTAAGCCTACCCCCACACTGTCACCCACCTTCTCAGTCATTCAAACCATGAAGCGTGTGTCAGTTGAGGTTTTCGCTGCCTCTTTCTCTCCCCCTCCTGCACATTTGGCTGACTCCCACCCTGACACAGCCCTCTCTATGCTCCACTCTGCTATATCTGATACTCTTGATATCCTTGCCCCAATCATGAGGATCCGGCATGAAGCCTAAAGCCAAGTGCAACTCCTGGTATGACTCAGATCTCGTCACCCTTAAATGCAAGTGTAGTGTGGCTGAGAGTAAATGGTTGGCATCTTGTACATCCTCTGACAAACTGGCCTGCCGCATGCTCCAAAGGCAATACTGACTCTCTCACTAAGAAGGGAGCTCACATACAAGCTGCTTTTCTGCGGCATCTAACAACTCGACTGAACTCTTTAAAATCTGCAAGGAGCTGGCCAATCCTGACGCAGTCTAAACCTCTCCTGTTCCTTCGCAGGCCCTCTGTACGGCCTTGGCTTCTCACTTCATCTCTAAATCCCAGGACATCCTGTCCACCCTCTCTGCTTCTCCCTCCAGTCTCTCCTGTTCCTCCGGCCCACCTGCGGCCACCCCCTCCCTTTTCTCCCTTTACTCTCTTCTCCCCTGACAAGGTTTCTAGACAAGTCTGATATATGAAAATCTCATCCAAACAGGTTATTTTCCCTGTTGTTCCAGAACCATATTGACACCCTCGCTCCGGCATTGGCTGACTTCTGCAACCACTCTTTCACCTGTGGAGCCTTCTCCCCCCCTGAAGCACTCTCTTGTGCAGCCTCACCTCAAGATACCCTCAGCCGAACACTCCCTTCCAGCTAATTATCGCTGATCTCCATCACTCCTTTCCTGGGCTGGACAGCTGGCCATCTCCCAGCTTATTCTTCACACTGAATCTGTGGGTTGTCTCCATGACCATCAGTCTGGCTTAAGAACGGCTAGGAGCATGGAAACTTCTCCCCTGAACATCTTTGAAGACCTGCTCTCTAACCATAGCTCTCAACCATTTGTGTTGCAAAGGCGGGTGAAATCACCCGATTTTGTTTTTGGCGGGTGTGACGCCCATTGGAATGTATGGGCGTGCAGGAGGCTTGGCGGGTGAGTCAGCCCTTTACAAGGCGGGTGACACCCGCCAAAAGCGTGTGAGTTGAGAGCTATGCTCTAACCTTGATTCTAATCAATCCTCTGTCCTCATCTTACTTGATCTGAACCATGCCATCCTGCTCAACCGACTCCGTGATAACCTGGGTATCACTGATCAGGCTCTGGCCTGACTGACTCCTTTCCTCTCTGACTGACCCTCCGAGGTCCAACTTGGGTGTTTTCACCTCCTCGATCTTACTCTCCACATGTGGTGTTCCCCAGGGCTCTAACCTTTCTCCCTGGTTGTTCAACCAATACCTGGCACCTCTCACCCACTGTATTGCTGCTCTCTACTCCAACTTCCAGTGCAATGAGGATGATACCCAGCTCGCCTTCATGCTCCCTTCTGCCGGCTCTTCTCTTTCTCTCATCCCTGACTGTCTGCAATCCAAGAGTGGTGCGCCGCCAATGATCTCTGCCTGAATGCCAGTAAGATAGAGATCCTCCTCATCAGCACACCTGCACCCCTCTTTCCCTCCACTCTCTGGTCGGCCTCCCTTGGTCCTCTTCCCCCTCCAACATGTGAGGCTAAGAATCTCAGCGTTATCTTTGACTCCACACTCTCCTTCTCTCCTCACATTTCCAACGTCCCTAAGAAGTCAAATTACCAACTGAACCTTCTCAAAGGTATTCTTCCTTCCCTCTCCTTCCCCCAGAAGCTCACTGGGCCTCATTACACAGATGGCGGTGGACCAAGGTGCTATTAGCACCTTGGTCCATGCCGGTAAAATACCGGCACCGCCTTGGTGGAAAGGGGAATTACCGCCCTATTCCAAGGTTGGCGGGGCGGTAATTCACCTTTCCCCCATTGCCCTTCCCCATCCCATTTTTGCCCCATAGGGCTCTATGGGAATGGGGAAGGCGCTAATTACGGTGCCGCAAATTGCGGTACCGTAATTAGCTCCCTGGTCCCTTTGCGGGTTGGTTTTTAACGCCTGCAAAAAGCAGGCGTTAAATTCACCAACCCACAAAGGGACCTCGTAGTAAGGCGGTAAGGGTTTACCGGTACCGGTAAAATACCGGTACCGGTAAACCCTTACCGCCTACCATGTAATGAGGCCCACAATCTCCAGAGCTCTGGTTCTCTCCTGGCTTGACTACTGTAACAGCAACTCATCCAGAACAGAACTGCAAAACTTGTCCTTGGCCTTAAGCCCAGCAATCATATCTCTCCCGCACTGAAATTTCTCCAGTGGCTCCCAGTGACTGCAAGGATCGAATTCACGACCCTTTGCGTTGTCCACAAGGCCTTCTTGGGGCCTGGTACCAATATATCTCCATCTTTCTCTTCAGAAGTATCTTCCTTTTCGAGCTCTTCACTCCTCCACCTCTAACTCCTTGAGTCAGGCGCTTTCTAAGCAGCGAGCTGGGGGCACATCTCTCTCTTCTGCTGGCACCTCCCTCTGGAACAGCCTCCCTGCCTCTCTGAAACTTGAGCAGAACTATCTCTGGTTCCGGAAGCAGCTCAAGACTTTCCTCTTTGCTTCTGCCTTCCATTTTCCACTTCCATGCTGATCTCCTGTCTGATACTGCATTGGTCTAACTGGCTACCCTCCGAATCACTGGCCCAGGTCCCTGCCCTCCCAGTTGCACACCTGCACTGCCTCTGGCACCCCTGCACCAGGGCTGTATCTGCATCCCTACAGTCCCCCTACTTGCACTTACCTAACCCTTGCTGTCTACACTTAACCCCTTGCACTTCCACTTGTTGGCCGCACTTCTTCTTATGTCTTCTACTATGTCTTGCATTTCTCCCCCTCCCCTTCCCCATGCACTTATTCCCCTTCCCTCTTCCCTGCACTTGTGCAATCTCAATGTCACTTGGCCTAGTAAGATCATTGTCTTGTCCCCCCTTGTTCCCTTCCCTTGCCGCACCTTGAAACACTTGTGTATAGGCGTGCTATAAATAAAATATCATATCATCATATCATAAAGGGGAATACCATGTCTCCCCCCTTGGGTATTCTCCTCCCAATCCCCACTGACCCTGCACTCAGGTAATCCTCCCTCACTTGTCCACCCCCAGACTTGGTATCCAAAAGCGATGGACCTTTCCTGGCTACCTGCATGGAAGATCCCGGGGAGTAGGTGGGGGAATACCGTCCGGTTTCTCACAGTCTCTTTCAAACAACAGTTCTTTTAGATTGGGAAAAATGTCTCTTTCAAACAATAATTTCTTGAGTATGGCAAAAGTGTCTCTTTCAAACAGTAATATCTTTAGGATGGCAAAAGTGTCTTTGGTATACTTCTTTACCATATGCCTTATAAAATGTTTCTTTATACAACTTTGATGGACCTCCTGGTATACTCCCCTGCCAGGAATCCTCTATTCGACTCTTCAGATCCCCCTGGTATACTCCCCTCGTATCTTGCTACAAACTTTGAGTAGATTACCTGGTATATTCTCCTGCCAGGAATCCCCTTTTGGGTTATGCAGATGCCCTGGTATACTTCTCTGCCAAGTATCTCCCCCCAAATATTCACTGCCTGGTTCTTTTCACCAGGACTTCTCAGATTCAATTGGCCTAATTACGACCCTGGCGGTAGCCGTACCCTTATTAAGGGTCCAAGAAAAGGGCAATAATCGGGTCATGCCGCCCTTTTCTTGGATCCAGTAAAAATCAATCCCCATTCCCATTAAGCCCCATAGGGCTCAATGGGAACGGGAGGATGCTAACAACTGGCCCGTTAATGACGGGCCCATTGTAAGCATCCTGGCCTGCCAGCGGGTCCCGCTTTTCACGTCTGGTCTGCCCTTTGTAATAGGGCAGCCTGTAATGAACTGTGCTGGTCCCGTACCAGCACTGTTCATTACGGGACCGTCAGGGTCCCAATGAGGCCCAATATTGCCCAGTCATATCCCTTTACTGTGTTTATATTTGCTTGAGGTGTGACTTGACATGTTCCAACTTTCCCCACATTGATATCCCAAAAATGGGGGCATGTTCAAGTTCTGCTGCTATGTTTATTTCTTTAACATTTATTTGCTTGGGGTTATACTTGCTCCAATTTACCCATATTAAAGTCCCATATATGGAGACTTGTTCAGGCTCTGCTTTTGCATTTAATTTATTCAATTTTCAAATATTCTAATATGTTTTGCTGGCTGACATGCCTGTGGGTATTTTCCGGGCTCCCATATGGCTTTGGGAGGACTCACCAGTGTCTCGTAGTGTACTAGACACGTTGCACATTGTCGCAGTAAAGCTTCCTCTCTGGGACAGCTTCTGTTGCTCTGCAGACCTTGCACCAGCTTCCAGCTCACCCACCGGCTTCTCTCCGCAGCCGGGACCAAAGACTCTTGCCTTTCTGCACAACTGCGTCCCCGCAGCTGCTGCTGCCAGTATTCTGACGATCCTCCAGCTGTGCCTGCAGCGTCTCTCCTGATCTTGCGCCATGCCGCTAAGTAGTCTGGGAAATTGCGAGCTGCCTTCTGGACTTGTCTGCCTTCTCGATCTCCTCCAGTGCGGACCTTTTGCATATCACTTCCTTCTCCTGCTCTCTCTGCAGTTTGAGTGCAGATAGAATATTTTAAATGTTCCACGCACTCATGATCTTTCAATACAATAAGTCTGCACTTTCAGATTGGGGTTTTCTTCTATCTGCATCAACTCCTCACTCCTCTTCCTCGTCTCTGTACTATGGAGTGCACATAATTTGTAAGATTTCTATAGTGATATTGTTTAGAGTTTTTACTTAAGAAAACATTAGAAACAAGAGATGTTAGGTTTTTATTATATTGTCAAGAATCCACGCACTCACTTTCCTAGGGCAACACACAAACAGTCTTCCCACGTGCTATCTCCCTCATACACACAGAATCACAAGAAGAAACGGGTGCCGTTCTGCCGTATTCTCCATTTACCGTTCCACTCTCGCTGGCAGTTGCCATGGAGATGCTGGAAACCCAGCCTCACACACTATGGAACGGGAAGGAGGCGTTAGACAGCATCTCGTAACGCGTTCATGGATGCGTCCTACGCTAAATGAACGCCTAGTTCCAGCTTCGGTGCTTCTAATTGAAGTTACCTCATTCACACGTCAGTGCACATGTTTTTGTGTTCTTGCCTTTTGACCCGGATTGCCCTACCAACTGCTTTTGAAACTGCCATGGTACTTTCTGCCCCACTTCTGAAACGACCCGGTCTGCTTCACGGATTCCATACACACAGCGATTCTGTCCCTGGTATTGCCTGCACCCAAACCGAACCGGCCTGTGTAACTGACTGCTTCCTCTTTCTGATTTATTTCCTCTGTACCGCCAGAAGCTATCTACCGACTTCCCTAACGGACCACTACACTAGCGCCTTTGTCCCAGAACGTTTCGGTGCTTACATTGAACATAAGTCTCTTGCCATCCATTAATTCTCGCATCTACCATCTGCATACCAACCAACGGATTACTGACGGCCCTTCGCTTCCAGCACTTCAGGATCAATACCCACGCGCAGTTAAGGAACTGCTATTGGACTAGAGACTTATTCCTTGCTCCTGGATAGGCGTCCTCGTGCCGTCGGGGTAGAATTGTGGGACTCTGGAAGAACACCATCAGGCGTCCACGTGCTGCCCTCTTGGATTTCGAGACTCTGTCCTGCTGATAGGCCATTGGCCACGTTAGTCTTTGTGTTAGAATCTAGGATTGTTGCATTACATTCACTCTTGCCCTGTCTCTGCTTACAGCTTTGGCATAGTACTAAGGTCACAGGAAAACCTTCTGCCAACCTCCCTTGCACTGTCTTCCTGGTCCTCTTTACATCTAGTGGAGGTTGGTTAAGTCTACTTGAATTATCATCTCTCATTGTATCCAGTTGTTCTTGTATTGAGTATTGTTTTTTCCCTTGCAGCCAGTGTGTGTCGGGAGGTCCTGTGTCCATCTTTCCACTAATAGATCGCTCTGCTTGTTTTTCAGATCAAATAGAGTGGTATATTTGTAGGAAGAATTAGTCAGCGACTAGTACCAGGCGGATTTGTTCCCTGTGCTACTTGCAAGCATTGTGGGGAAGCCTAACAAATATGTGTGTGAGGTATGAATGTTATCTTGCCTAGAGTGATTTGCAAGAAGGGATTTCTGGGTTTGACAATGAAAGGGATTTATATGGTGACAACAAGTCATCAAGTACTTAGAATGTATGTGGTTTTCTTATCTAGTAAGGCAAGAATACAGCGTCCCTCCGGATCGGGTCACCGCCTCCCCCTGACAGCCGTCTCTTCCTATGTGATCCTCCCACATAATACCACCCCCAGGGTCAGGATCAGGTACCGACGGCTATCCCCTGGCCACATAGGAGGAGATCTTTTCTGGTGAATCAGTGATGATGCCACAGGATTCATCACATACTCTTTCCATAAAGATCTGACCTCCCGCTCTAGGGTCATTAATTTGGTGAATACCAACAGCCTCCCCAAATAAGGAAGAGGTACCTTAGTTTGGGTTTCCCAATCCCAAACAGGGCCTGTTAAAGGAAATATATTAAAGAATGTATTCTCCCAAGAATACATTTAGAGAATATGAGGAAAAGGTTTTCTTGTAGTCATTGAGGGTCCCTTTTGATATTTTTATAATGACCGAGTCTTTATGTGTTTTAATTCTTATTTGAGCTACTTGGGAAATCCATTGGTCAAAGTTTGGAATATCGCTTCCCAAAATCAGTTCAGTATGTAAGTTGGAAATTACAGCTACCATCAAATCTATTCTTTTTCCCAGAATTGTAATCGAGATTTGAGTTTGTGGATGTCCCTCTGTAGGCCCATGAATACATCCTATGGGCCTCATCACAAGTTTGGACTCAGCCCTTATATGCGGCGGCAACCCTATTCCCGCTGCATTTAAGAGTTTGCCAGGCGGTAAGTGTCAGTTTTACCCCAAGCTTTTTGCTGGAGGTAAAAATCGGCACTTAGCGCCCTTTTCCGGTGCTATGAGCACAGCGCTCATAGCGCCACCACAACCCCATTGGGTCCAATGGACCCAATCGGGAATGGGGATTTACAGCCATACCGTTTCAATTGATTCACATCCCATTCCTGACACCTATTGCCAACCCTTACCACTACATTTGCAAATAGTGTGGGGTAGTGTTCATGAAAAAGAAAAGTGTTCACAAAATGATATGTCAGGATGTTTCGGCCTTTGGCCTCCCTTCTCCACATTTTCAGAACGGGGCAAGACGATTCACTTGAGCAAAGTTCTGCGGCACAAGGATGCAGTTCTGTTACCTGC
The DNA here is from genome assembly GCF_040938575.1 of Ambystoma mexicanum. Classification (NCBI taxonomy): domain Eukaryota; kingdom Metazoa; phylum Chordata; class Amphibia; order Caudata; family Ambystomatidae; genus Ambystoma; species Ambystoma mexicanum. The sequence continues at coordinate 29,455,076 of NC_090921.1, read as the reverse complement.
ATCAGGACCTTCTGTGGCCAAGTTTCTTTTTCTTCTTAAAGGTCTTTTGACGCATACGGGTACCTCCCACACACTGCGCAGCTTTCGTTCCTGGCGTTAGGTTTCTTACTTTCCAAGGTTCATAGAAGTAAAAGTCTTTACAGGACATGGGCACTTCTCTCTGTGCAACCCTCTCTGGTCTCACCATCTTTCTCCTCGTATTAAACAGCCATCTTGGAACTGCTATTTACTTGTGTGTTTTGCCTCGCTCAGTTTACTTTTGTGCTCTGCCTTTTATCGGTGTGGGGAAGTGTGATGGAAGTCAGGTGTGTGTAATGATCAGTAATTGCCTGACCGTTGTGTTGGGACATGTCAGGTATACGGCTCTGGTCTTAGTCTGTTGTCGCTCACAGTGAGCTGTCAGTGAGAAAGTGTTTGTGTCGGGTAAGGGGTGGGGGGTTGAGTTCCTAGGTATCCTACCTGGTAGGATGGGGAAAAGGTGTTACAATGAAGGGGATACCACGTCTCACTCCCCGAAGGCTCCTCATCCAGGTGATCCTCCCGCACAGGTCCACCCCCAGGAACTGGATCCAAAAGCAATAGCCGTGTCCTGGCCACCTGGATGACAGATCTCCGGGGACTAGCGGGTAAGACACGTTCAGGTTTATCACATACCCTTCCCCTTTGTGATGTAGCTGCATCTGTTTCACAGGGGACCCGAGAGAGGAAATCCACGTTCCTTTGGTCTTTACCTTTTCGGTGCTCCACAGTGAAACAGTAGGGTTGCCGGTCTAAGAACCATTGCATGACTCGAGGGTTAGTCATTTCGTTGGCTAATCCAAATTAGTGGAGAATGGTCCATGACGAGTGTGAACTTTCTTCCAAGGAGGTAGTATTCCTTTGAGAAATCTACCACCTTTAGGATCGGGTTCTGGCACAGGGTTTGTTTTAGGTTGTTGTAATATATATCCTCCTCGTCAGTCCAATGAATTTTCTGGGGTTCAGCGTTCTTTAGTTTATCTGGCAGCCTAGCTCTCCTTTCCGAGAAGTTTGGGATAAATCTATGGTAATAACCGATTAACCCTAGAAATGCTCTGAGATGTCTTTTAGTTTTAGGTGTAGGAGTATCACAGGTTATCGTTTGTAATATAGATGCAGTAGGGAATGGGAAGTGTGGAACTTGTTCGATCTCTAACAGTAATAAACACAATGATTACAGGTTAAGGAAGGTAAGATGGAAACTTCTTTTAAGGGATTAAGCAGCAAGGATTTGGGAGTTGTTTGGTAACAGTTAGATCTATAACTTATATTATAGATCACGGAGGAGTGAACGGGCTCCTCACATTTAAACATCATTTTTGATGGATAAGCACAAAATGAATAAGGGAGGTAAAATCACCTAGAATAATTTCATATTAGACATTTGCATGCCCCACAATGTTTGGTAAAGGGTGCCCGATTTTCGAATGGAGAAATCATTAAGCTAAAAAAAGACTAGTTGATAACTATGTGGGTGCTGGACACAAGGATTCATTAGGGTTCAGTATATTAAGGAGTTCACTTCAGCATTTGAATGTAAAATTAATAGAAATGTTTGGTAGAACACAGGTAGTTGAATGCATGCTGATCACAATGTTTAAATATGGAAGTCACTTTATTTCATTTGAAATTGAAGACATGGGGCCTCATTCTGAGTTGGGCGGTAAGGGTTAATGGTCACCGGTAATGATGCCGGTGCCGGTAAACCCTTACCACCCAATTCCGAGGTCCCTTAGCGGGAACCTCAAAGGACGTGTGGTCAGACCACACGTCCTTTGCAGGTCCCGTTAAGGGACCAGGGCGCTAATAACGGGCCCGCTATTTGTGGGCCCGTAATTAGCACCTTCCCCATTCCCATTTGAGCCCTATGGGGGCTGAAATGGGAATGGGGAATGGTCTACAGAATGGGGACTTACCAGGTCCTCCAAGCTCGGAATGACCCGGTAAGTCACCATTCTGTCAGACCAGACCCGGGTTTGGAGGCAGCCTTGGCGCTAATAGCACCATGGCTGCCTCCAAACTCGGAATGACCCTCATGATGTACAATTCTCTTATGAGTGTGTGTGTGTATATATATATATATATATATATATATATATTTTTTTTTTTTCTCTGTTTTTTCTATGAAATTTAAACTTCATCCCCCGGATGGGAACGACCCCTGATTACCGTAACAACACTTTATAACATAAAATGTTGGATGATTTATGTTTTTTATTGATTGGATGAATTGGTAACAATGATTTTAATGAAATATGAGACTATGAAGGTGATTTATTGGTCCTGAGAAAGACCTGTGTAAATAGAGGTTGAAACACATGTTGGCAGGAATGTGATAATCACCATTAGAGAATAAAAAGTTTTGAAGAAGAAATATTCTTGATATCATTTTTGGACAGTAACCAAGGAGGAGGTCACACATTGATTATTGGATTCATAAGTTAAATTGATGGACTATGCGCAGTGGATAATCCATCATGTTTTTTGTATCTAGTACGGCTTAAACTTTTTCGCATTGAGATTGCACACTACCATTCCATATTGCACACTACCATTCCCTATTTTGCGGCTGATTGGGCCAGTCTGCATTTGGATGGATTGGCAGTTAGGCCAGCCTCTCTGAGGGCTCTCATAATAGTAAAGAGATGGAAAAGGTGGTCTTCCCAAGTTTTACTAAAAATGACGATATTGTCAATATAAGCTCCACAGAAATCAGAGTCGGGCTGTAATATTTTGTCCATAAGCCGTTGGAAAGTGGCTGGGGCCCCGTGTAAGCCGAAAGGGAGTACTTTGAACTGAAACAGTCCTAGGGGTGTCGAGAAAGCTGTCTTTTCCTTATCGGGTCCATGCACTGGTACCTGCCAGTACCCTTTTGTTGAGTCTAGGGTTGATGGAAAGGTGGCGTTTCTGAGTTTATCAATTAGGTCATCGATGGGTGGCATGGGATAATCATTGAAGTCGGAAATTACATTAACTTGGCGGAAATCTATCAAACACCTCCAGGAATGGTCAGGTTTGGTGACCAATATGACCGGGAGGACCATGGGCTTAAAGAGGTTTCAATAGTGTTCGCTCTTGTATGGTTTCAGATTAACCACTTTTTCTTTAGGTGTTCTAATGTAGTAATAGGTGCCTTTCACTCTTCCTGGTTTCTCCGAGAATACATCGGGGAATGATACATAATTAAATCTTCTTGTGTTAACTAGATAGCTCTTGAGGAATTAATTCAAAGTTGTCTATCTCTCCTGGCACCAAACAGGATAGTATCATGGCAGACAGAGTTTCCTTCCACTCTTTTAAGAGATTTATTTGATACAGATGACCTTGTGTTTCCTGTCAGGTTGTGCTACTGTATAAGTACAAGTTTCTGTTCATTTCTGTATTTCATATAGCCCATGCCACTTAGAAACAAGCTTGTTTTCCGAGGTAGGCAAGAGCACCAGTACTTTTTGTCCTACAGAAAACTTTCTTAAGCTCACCTTTTTGTCATAGGTGGATTTTTAATGAATTTGGGCTTTTTCCATATGAGTATAGACTAGATTTCAAACAAGCCTCGTATGCTCTCGCAATCTGGTAACCGTTTGCAAAAGGGGAATGGTTGCCTCCTCTCATTCTTCCCAGGTCTCCCAGAGCATGTCCAGGACATCTCTGCGTTCTCTACCATAGAGTAGTTCAAAAGGAGAGAATCCAGTAGATGCCTGAGGGGTTTTTCTTACTGCAAATAGTGCCCATGGGATCATATGGTCCCACTCCTTCCCATCTTTATCTACAAGCTTTCTTAAGATAATTTGAAGCGTTTTATTGAATCTCTCTACCAAACCATTTGTTTGGAGATGGTACACTGAAGTTCGTAACATAGTAATATGGACTAGTTCTTTGACTTCACCCATGAGCTTTTTCATAGAATTTGAACCTTGATCCGTCAGGATTTCCTTAGGAAAGCCAACCCTGAAAAAATATGATAGGAGTTGCTTTAGAGTTTGCTGGGTGGTGTTGTTCCACATATTAAATTCCTCGGGATATCTGGCTGTGTAGTTAACAATCACAAGGACATATTATTTCGCCCAGTCTAGATGTTTCTAAAGGTCCAATGATGTCCATCCCAATTCTTGAAAAAGGAACTTCTATGATTGGCAGAGGATTCAGAGGGGCAGGCAGTGGCATGTGAGTACTGGTTTCTGACATATTTCACACGTCTGAATAAAGGTTTTTCTATCAACATGGATACCTGGCCAGTAAAACTTCCTCCCACAGCGGTGTGCCTGGGTTTTGGATTGTCCTAAGTGTCCCCCGGTCAGATGGGAATGCGCAATCTCTAGCACAATCTTTCGGTTGGTTTTGGGGATTTCTGAGTTTTACTGTCATGCCCCGCATTCCTGTTTCTGGACACTCGCGGTTATATACTTCCCAGTGGAAACTGCCCTGGAGACTGTTAACAGCTCACGGAATCCGCTGCACTACAAGGTCCAGAATTCCATCTGCTCGCGGTCACGTGAAACGCCCGCAACGTGCCTCGCGTTCTGAAACTGATTCCAGTACTTAGTGTGGCGCGTCCCTGTAACGGGTGCTCCTAAAACTGACTATTCAGTTTGAGTACTCGATCTAACTGTTACTCTGATTCCTGTTTGATTCCTGACCCGGCTTTGTATCAAGGACTATTCTGAACGTCTTTTCCTTCTATTTCTGGCTCCTGGCTCCCTCGGTTGTTTCCCCTGGTTAACGAACACTTGGCTTCCATTTCGGATTTGTTCTCCGCCTGCTCCCAAAACAAAGACAGACCCACGGCGCTGCCCGCCGCACAAGAAGACAACGCTCTACATACTGAAGTGACCAAACGGACGCTCTGCTGTTTCTGGTGGTCACTCCCTGGATTGGTTACACTTGGGGACGCTCTGCTGAATACACTTGGGGATTATTTTGGACTCTTGCCGTTTCGGTTAGGTGGACCTTTGCACAGACTTCCTTCAACTGGAACTTCCAT